>NW_010102076.1:35995-37772 GCF_000699245.1 Pterocles gutturalis
GAGATTTTGGCTATCCCATGGCACTCCCGTTTTTGCACTCTCACTGCTCCCGTTTTTTGGCCACAAAAGGATACATACGTTGGAATTGTTTGTTGGATGGTGGAGGAAATGGGTGTTGTGTTTATCTGTAACCATCACTCTCACACACTGTTGTATGTACTTGTTCTGTTAGCCAGGAACCAGTATGCCCAAATAGTCTTATGCATACAAGTAAACAAAGCTTGAAGTTAGGCTGTGCTTACATGGTTACTTTAATCCAACACAAATCTGCTGCCACTGGAAGAGGCTGCTTGGCTCTTGCTTTTACGCCACAGCACATCAGTGTGCTCCTGCTCTCTGCCTAGTGCTTTCCTGCACCAAGAAATCTAGTAGCCAAACAGCAACCCAGATTGGTAAGCAATTCATCTGCAAACAGATCTTTTTTTTTTCCTGTTAGGTTGGTTTTCAGACAGGTCAACCCTGGCACAGCATGCAATTACAGTGGCATTAATACCATGAGCATTTCAGTGGAAAGGAGAGCTCACGGGAATGTGGTGGCCTTTCCAGCGTAATCAGCTGCTTATCTGCAGGCTCATACTTATGTTCTCTTGCTGTCAAAAGGAACTTAGGCACATACTTAATCTTGTGTCTCAGATGATGTATAGAGTTTCTAAGTAGTTTTAAATTCTACCATGAATAAAACTCTATTCTACTCATAAAATCTCTACAAGAAAGTTTCACAAAAGTAAAATTCTCCATGTATGATGATCATTGATATTATGCAATATTTGTATCGCAGCATGAAATCATAAAATATGGACAAGAAAAAAAAATTACCTGAGATCATCTTACGACTGAAGTTCCAACAGGATACATTCATTTCAGAGCTGATTGAAAACTCAGCACTTCTTTTCTCATCAAAGTTTGATGGTTTGAAACTTGGTTTTGATCCAAGGGTAAAACCAAGCATTTCAGCAATTTCTCAATAAATGAACAATCTGAAGGAAAACAAGAATTAAAAGCTATCTGGTTTCCAGAGTCATTTTTAGAATGTCGAATTTTCATTTTAAAATATATTCTATTTTATGGAAGTTCTCTTACTTCATATTTTCCTGTTATTTCATGACTAATCAATAGAATTACGCACTGACTAATACCAACATGTCATAATATGACATATATTTTAAATATCCTTCTATTCTACCAAAAAATGTTATTTTTAAAAACATTAAGGGCAGTTGATGCCTAGTACCGATCAAAACATCTTTTTTTCTCTCATAGGAGAGTTTGAAGCTTTGACACAGAAAAGAAAGGAAGATAAAATATTTCAGTCAGCACTGAACAGAAGCTACTCTAAATTGCATTTAGAAAAAAAAAAGAAATTTAAGTGATCGAATGTTTGAACTGCATGTCATACTGTATATACTACATCAATGCTAACAGCACATACAATATCTAGAAATAGTTTAAAACAATGAAAAATACAAAACAAGACAGAATAAAAATTATTTTCAAATAAAAAAAGAACAGTACAATTACATAAAATTAAGTTTTTCCAAAACAAAACGTGCAGCAGGAAGAAGAGAGTAGCAATCCATTTCATTCTGCTGCAATTTTTGAGCCCAAATAGGACTCCATCTTACTGATGAGACCATTTTTTCTTTGAGGCTGATATGATCACTTCTGTGAGAAAAGCGAAAAAAAAAAAAAAAAAAAAGAAAAAAAGGCTCAGAAAATGTCAGGCAAATGCCCGGGTAATTTGCCCCAGCACACATGGCCTCATCATGACTTTTTTCAT
>NW_010102076.1:37798-67239 GCF_000699245.1 Pterocles gutturalis
CCTTTAGCTCTGTTGATGCCTTTTCAATAAAAGAAAAAAGCCCGAAACACTGTCTGTCGATTCCAGACACCTGACAGGGAACCACCAAGCCATGGAGCAAAGATAAAACTGGAATTTACAGCTGCAAAGTGGAGAAAAGAGGCAAAACACCCTGCAAGCTGCAGTGGCACAGAGGCATGTTCCTCCTGGAAGATAAGGCTGCAGCGGGCAGCTTCTCAGAGCCAGCAGCGGGCCCATGCCAAAGTAATGCACTGAAATAGTGGCATTTTTCAGAGGTCACTCAAGCGTTTCTGTTGCCTGAACTGCAAGGCCGATTTTATTTAATTAGGCTTCAAAAAAAAAATGAAAAGGGCCCAGGTTTCTGGGCTCTCGACACACCATTTGCAATGCGTGCAGTGGTGCATGGCGGCCATTACATCCCCAGGAACCACCAGGCCCCTACCTGCTCCCCCGGCCCTAACGGGACTTACCTACATGATGTCCTAAGCAACTAAAAGAAAAAAAGGTAAAACAAAATAAATAAACAAATAAAGAGTTATTCTAGATTCACAGTCCAAACGGGTGGACAGTAGCTCCTAAAGTCCCTACTGTCAGCAAGCCACTAGACAGGCATCACTCACATCACGGCTGCCCCTCCCCGCACACCCCAAAACTGCCACGTGCCCAAGGGCCCCCTCCTGCTGCCGGCTGCCAAGCCCTGCAGCAAGGTGGACATGAGGCTTTTGGGACACGGCCATCACCATCCTTTGCTCTTACATGAAGGATGAATATATATATATCCACGCTGATTGCTGGGAGCTGTGTACGGTGCCAGCAGGAAGCGAGTCAGAGTCAGTTGGGTGCTCATTTTCTCTCTTTCCCCACCTCGCAGAGAGCCTGAGATGTAAGGAAGCCTATTTACATAAATGGAAATAATTCTCCTAATGAAGAGTGGAGAAGAGCAAACAGCTTCATCAACAGAAGCAGCCTGCCGCCGTGCTTGAGATGGGATTTTTGAGAACCTGCTGCAGACTCCACAGGGGGCTGAGGTCAGAGGCAGCGTCTGGCAACGACAACAAAACCCCGCATCTTCACAGGGGAAATAAACATTTTACACTGGAGGATGCAAGATCTGTATCTTAATATTGTCCCTAATTTAACAGGAAACCATTTCATTGAAACGTGGTGGTGTGATGGGGGAAGACTTGTTGATGTTGTAACATCTCCCTAG
The DNA here is from genome assembly GCF_000699245.1 of Pterocles gutturalis. NCBI lineage: Eukaryota > Metazoa > Chordata > Aves > Pterocliformes > Pteroclidae > Pterocles > Pterocles gutturalis. The sequence goes on from NW_010102076.1 coordinate 39,009, forward strand.
AAATCTTTCCCTGAGCACAGCTGTCTACAAGGAGAAACAAGAGGGACTTTTCTCACAACTTATAATGACAGAGGGAGTTGTAATGAAGGCACCTGCTTTTAGAATAAGCAGTTAATTTAATTTCTGTGTCTATAGAGCTCATACGGGTTACAATGACACACGCCCAGATGCAGCCTTTCATCGCCAAGTGTTACAAACTCAGCTGCTTCTGCAAAACTGTATAAGCACACATGCACACTACACATTCCTGCCTGTTCCTGAGGTAGAGCTGCCCAGTAGAGGAAATAAAACCTTTTTTTAAAAAAAGCAGCAGTGCAAAGCAGGAGATAATTTAATCATTAACAGCATGCCCTCGAGTATCTTCATTGCCCTTGCTGGTACACAGCAGCTCCTGAGTATTCATCTGCAGAGCTATGTGCACCTCCTATCTAAACATCTATAGCCATACTGGAACTGCACTGATCCCTTTCCTGCAGAGACCTAGAGGGTTCTCAGGTCCTGGCTCTATAAGGTATGTAGGCAGCAGTTCCAATGGAAGCCAAGTACCTGCATGCGTCTTAGGCTGTAAACACCAGATATCCCCAGCTGAACTAAGGGTGGGACAAACTTCCTGAAGTAAAAGCTAGAGAATTACATGACCCACAGTAACCGTTGCTTGCCTTGTAGTGGGCACTCTCCAGCCTTAAGACCTTCTCATGCCATCCTGATGCTAGTCCCTTCCCAGGCAATTTTCCACACAAGAATGGAAGCTGAGTGACCCTTCCAGAAGGATGTTCCCTGTTGTAATTAGCTAACACCCAGAGTGTGATCCTCTGGTCCCGTATCTGCTGCATTGCTGCATACTGGTACAACATCTTCTATAGCTGGCTGCAGAGAGCAGAGCAGTGCAGAAATGGAGTCTCACAATGCAACACCTGAAATGCTAAGCAGGCATGTGTATGCCAGCAGGCAGCTTTAGGCATATAAGCAGTGAATGGGCAGCAAGTACAAAAGCCAGAAAACACAGACCCAGGTTGCTGTGGGAAAGGATTAGGTTATCAGAACCTGGCTTACGGGCTTTGGTGCCCAGATTTTGGTTAACTTCTTACTGCTGGGCAAACAGTTGGAAACTCTTTGCTTTACAGTGGAAGTAAAGCCCTTGTATCTCTGTCCCCAGCCAAGTAAGCAAGTCTAAGCTTTCAGAAAAGTGTAAAGAGTTCAGTACAAGAAAAGAGACTCCAGTGTAAGTGGAAGTGATCTGAGGCAGGAGAGCTTCTCCTAGATTCAGATACCAGGTTATTAGATATAAAACCAAGACCCTAGCCCTTTATGACCATTGAGGTTCTTGCCATCAGGCCTTGCTCTGTGTTCTTACCTTTTCTAGTCCAACCTGCAGCATCCCTACCTGCAGAGGACAGAGGTTTTCTTGGCCACACCAGTGCAATACAGTCCTGAATGCTGATAAAGTTCTTTGTCAGCAAACTGGAAGCCACACAAGGGCCACCTTAGTCAGGTAGATTTCTCAGCTGTAGCAAGTAAATATTCATCTCTGGTCACCTTGACTTTGTCCACACTGTCAAGGTGGCTGGCCTGAAGTCCAGACCTGAGCTTGGAAATGTCAGTAGTGTGAGCTGGTAACATCAAAAACGCCCACCAGAGCAGAGCTTCAGTATGAGCTAATCCCCTTCTACATCTACCCTTTCCTGCCTAGAGAGCAAACTGCTGCACTCCAAGTAAGGGCCAGGGAGTGTGAACCGGGAGTTCAGGCTAAAGTGTGAACATACAGCCTAAAGTAACTGGACACTACACATACGTTCTCTGTATTTATACCTTTTGATCTCAAACAATTTATGGACAACTTAGGAAATCAAATATAAGAGTGCTGAAGGCTGTAATTTGAATTATTTATTTCTATAATTCATTTATTTCCTCACTCTCTCTTGAATTTTCTTCTTCCTGATTAGACCACTTGGGTTTTTCAGTCAAGTGTGTTCTCAAACTATTTCATTGTTTTTCTTTGCTTCAAGTCTCTTCCTTTTTTACTGAAAAATATCATTTGGCAATCCCTCTTTCCAAAAATGATATCTTTTATTTCCCCAGGTTCTCTCCCTTTTTCTCTTGTGAAATGAGATATCTTGCCTCCTACTGATCCTCCAGAGAAACGCTCTTGGAAAGAATAGACTTACTTGCCGGTAGTATACACAATGCTACAAATAAATGTAATAGCTATGTAAATATAGATTACTTTTCCTGCAAAGTGTCTTGTAAGACTGTTCCTACTAATGGGAAGCAGTACCTCAGAAAAATAAAATCATGAGCAGTATAAGACTTACAAATGCCCTTTTACAAACAGAGCTTGACTTCTGCTTCTGAATGTGACAGGCACAGTGCCCCATGCTGCCTTTCTTCTGAGCTTACACCTTCCACTTCATGCTTCTTTCATTCTTCCAGCACTGGATTGTGTGGAGAAGCTTGTCTACAAAAGCCACATCAGAGACAGTATGAATGGCAGCAAAGACAGTGGGCAGATCTGGAAAATCTCTGCATCTAAAAAGCACTACCTTAACAAAATTTTATATTAAGAGATCAATTGCTTTTATCTTGTCATTGGGAGAGTGGAGAACCAGAGAGCTAATCTTCTATCCCCACCCCCCCCCCATCTTCCCCCCCCCCCCCCCCCCTTTTTTTTTTAAGGTCCATGAGACAAGGAGAGGATGCATTTCAGAAACTAAATCCATGGATTTCTCAAACTCAAAAGTGGGAATGTGCCTCTCTCAAACAGATGTTAAGTTTTAGGAAACTAGGCAGAAACAACACTCATATTCTACCATGAGGAGTGATTAGCCAGTGCAAGAGGCTCTCCAGAGGGGACAGTAGGTTAGCTTTCACTTAAAATCTTCATTTGAAGTTTGGCTACCTTTCAGAGAGAAATTCTATGCCAAACTAAACTTGCTGGGCCAACTCAAAACAGGTTGGAGTATGGCAATAAATAGAGCCTGTGATAGCCAACAGATTAAACGAAATGATCTAAGGCACCTTCTTGCCCTTAAGGTGTGTATGACTCTATGAAGCCAGGAGAGTGCAGTTCTAAAGAAACGTTTCGAGACTTGCTGTACACCTCACCTGATCTCCTCCATAACCTCTGCAGAGAACACAACAGAATGTTCCTCAAACAGCTCACTGGCCATGGACAATGATAGAAGTGCTCAAGTAGAAGAACTCAAAAGAGAAGAAATTTATTCAGTAATGCATTGAAGAAGAGATGAGAGAAGTGTAGAGGAATATGTGAAAATTAATCTAATTATAGAAAGACACCTGAAACAGCTTGAAAGTCAAGTGCAAGTACCTCCAAATTGTAGAGTTTCCTACAACAGAAAGAGGATTGACATATCCTGACTCAAATGGTTTGTTTCCTGACAGTGAGGCTCAAATTAAAATTTAACTTATTTATAGTAAGAAGTACTGTAGAAAACCTATAAAGCACTGGACAAGGGAAAAAAATTTCATTTCCATTGAAATTCTGTCCAACCTCCAAGTAACGGTCAGAACTTTGAAATATGTCAGAGACAAATGGCATCTGTTTGTCTGAAGTCAGAAGAGTCTTTATCTTTCCCTTGCCTACAGACACACAAGCCTGGAGAAGCCATCAGGCTTTCTACAAATTCCAGAAGGCTCTCAACCGAACTCTACAAGGTATTTTCAAATAATGGACACACACAGCAAAGAGGAGAAAACTCATTAAAGTTAATTGTCCCACCTAGAGAGTCTTCTCTCTGCCAAGAGTTGCTTTTTTTTTTTTTTTTCTCTGAAGAACTCTGTTGCTAGCACTGATCAAAGTCAAAACAGTTGAACTCTCAGTAAAATCTTCCAAAATTTTTACTTTCACCCAGGACTGAGGAAAAACTGACATCTGAATGAGGAAATAACATGCAGGTAACCTGCTAGACTTTATTTTCAGGATTTAAAAAAAAAAAAAAAAAACCCAACCTATTATTTTTCAAGGAATGTTTGTTAGAAATCTTTTAGGAGAACTCTGCAGAAAGGTCTCATTTTTGGGCCTGGATGACATCAAGCAAGTTGTTGATCCTGCAAACTTTCAGGTATGCACTTAGTTTTGTGCAAGTAAGCAGTCAGAAAAAAACAGGGCAAGCCAAAGTAAATACACATTCTCCCCCAGATCCAAAGAGAAATCAATGACATAGGAATAAAACAAAGCACGTGCATGTGTTTCCAGGAATGAGATACCTTGCTGACCATCTGGACTTCTTAATCTTCATGGTCACAAAAATACCTTAGCAAAATACTTTTGATAAAACCATCTACCATGGACTCCAACTGGCTTCAGTGGGTTGGCCACGTTTACCATTAAAAGAACCCATAACATTTCTGTGGATTCTCACATGAGGAAGACCACTATTGTACATTCTTAAATGCCAACATTCAAAGACCATGTAATTCAAATCATAATAGCACTCAGAGGGGGCTCTTGCTCTTCACAGTGCAATTAACTGGGGGTTTTAGACCACAGCTGTTTTTAGAGTTCCCAGAGGTCAAGAGGAATGTCACGTGCAGGAGCAATTATAATGCTGTGATTTACAATCCTCTTCACAGTCATCAGCCCCACTTATCTCTGAGCAATTACTCAGTGACAGCGGAGGCTGTGGAGAAGCCAGCAGCACAGACCTACACAAGCAGAAGTGCCACACTTCTCGGTAGTGATTCACCCAGCGAGCGCAGAAAGCCTTCAGAGAAACCTGCAGCAGCCTTCTTCAACAGCAAAGACAGGCTCTGTCTACACTGCCTTGTTGGCATGCTTCCCAGCACCCCTTCCCTGACCCTCGGTGCTGCCCTGGCCTCAGACTGCCTGCAGGGATGCCACGAAAGCCCCTCAGTTGGTACGACGGGCTGCAAATCTCCTCAGTGGCTTTCCCAGAACTGTCCAAAGCCCTTACACACCCACAGGATAACACGGCACCAGCCAAACTACTGCATACCCAAACTGCTCCCTGCCTCACCACAGACAGCGTGCCTCCTCCAAGGTCGCAAATCACCTGGCGCACCAGTGCGTTGGGACCGCAGCAAGATCTGGCACCAAAGGCGAGTCCCACTTGCTACTCATCCTGCCACCAGGCCCACAGACTTCTTCCACCCACGCAGAGCCTGGGCAGCACCAGCTGTGGCAGCAGGCCTCCCTGGGCACAGCACCGCATGCACAAGCCTGACAGCATTTTGTCACGTGCAAGGCGATTGCTCCCCATCCTCCCTGTCCCACCCAAGCCTTCTCCACCCACCTCAGAACCTAAGCTGCAAAGCCAGGGTGCTGCAGAGGGACAAGCCCACCTAGTGCTGTCTGTAACTTAGGCACTGGCCACCAGCAAGGGAACACCTCCCAGAACACAGTCAAAGCAGCCAGGAGACCCTAGGCCATGGACTTCTCCCTTGGGGACAGAGAAGGAGCTGCTTATAAGGACCCACAAAGTGACTCTGGCTCTGGCCTACCCATTTACTAGCTGTGACACCCCTGCTCTCTATCACAGGCCACCTGCTCACACCTCATTCTGGCTTCCCACCACCATTTAAGCACAAGTCTCACGAGAAGTTCAGGTGGCTGAGCTGGCAGTCTCTGGGCAGGGGTAGCAGAGGATGGCGGGGGAGTGTTTCTCGGGAGGTGGCTAAAGCAGGAGAGGAGGAAGGAGAAAGGCACGTGCAGCACCAGCACTTACTGGTGATGTCTCTCCACGTACTCCATAACCCCTATGGCACATCCAAGGACCATCATATGGGCATTACTGTCAGCTCTGTCAATCACAGGTGACTCCTGCAGACTGCAGCCCAAAGCACAGCCTGAGACACACTAAGATCTAGTACAACGGCAAGTATCAAATACACACACATCTTTTAAAGCCAACTCTTGGGCCCATCAACCAGCAGTTGACCGCCCTTTTACAATCCTCTAACCAGAGAATAAAGTTTTCTTTAGCCACAGTGCAAATGTCTACCGGCAGCTCTGCCAGTACATCCAGTCCAGGGAGAGAAACTCTTCACAGCTCTGTCTCCTGATCCACTAAATGACATTTCAGTGAAGCTTAACAAGGGTGCTGGAGGAAGCCAGTAGTGGTTTCTCTGCACACGTGGAACATTGAAGAGCCAGCACATCAAAGCGGGGGCGGCTGCTACTGACCTGTAGGCCAGTCAGTGGACGAACCCCAGGGTGAAAGTCCCCATGAAACAGTAGCTGAGCATGACCCAGCATACCAATCCCCCACCTTCCAGCTCAGCCTGCATCCTGCATAACAAACAAAACCTCAGGGTCTGGAGTTTCTTGAAAACTATTTTTCCAGCCCAAGATTATGCAGGTTTTCGTCCCTGATGATAGTCCTCCTTTCTCTGGCAGGAATCCTAAGCTCTCCTAATGCGGCTCAGATGAATCTGACCAGCATCACGAGTGCACTGGTTGATTTTTTTGTTGTTTATTTTTTCCCTTTGGCTGGGTGTAGCTGTTATGTAATTTTTTTCATCAGTATAGGGGAGGGCATTATTTATAGGGGATTACAAGGATTACTAAGGCAAACCATTTGCACTTTCCAGTGGCTGGTACAATTTGCAATATCCTATCCTGCCTCATAGTTAGTGAGTTGGGGGATCAAACAATTTTAGTTTGATTCTCCTCCAGCATGCAGAGGCAGCACAAGTCTTGTATCTATACTTCAAGCGCGCTGGGCACAGACCCATGTCCACCAGCTGCTTCCAGCGCTCCTCTGTGCAAACATACACATTGCTCAGGGCAAGAGGGAGGGATGTGCTTTGGTTTTCCCTCCAACATTCCTACATGCCTCTGTGTCCTGTACTTAGCATAGGTCCCTCCAGCTTCTCCATTAAGATGCTTTGCTCCTTTACCACTGTTCTCCATCACAATTTTCACCGAGTGCAGTCCATTATGACCACGGCTGCAACCACTTAGTGTTGAACGGGATGCTCGGCTCCTTTCACCCCTGCACCCCAGTGCTACAGATCCTAGCCCTTCTAAGGTGCCTACCTCCTTGACATTTACGGAATGAGTGTATTTCTTTCACGACATTCGCACTCACTGAGCAAGAGAATGGGAATGATGCCGATGCATTAATAAGATAATAAACATCCTGCTCTTTACATTTTCCTCTGTCATATATCTCCCAGGTACGAATACACACAGATGGAACAGACTATATATGACATTTTCATTCTGCCCATCACATACAAAAACCAGTGGTGCATACAGCCTGCGAGAACACTGAGTATGCAACAAGCTTTCTACACCCTGCCTCACCCCACTGCTGTTTCCAAGGTGAATTGTGAAGGGAAATTCAAAATTAAAGCCTTTTTCGACCTGCATGTAACTTTCACGTCAGCCCTCAGCAGAGAAATGAGCTGAACTTACCTCATCACCACAGTCAGAAGCACCATGAGAGCCCTGCATGTGTTAGGCATTCTCCAAGGCGCACCAACCAGCCACTGTGCGGAAGCATCACGTGAATCTTCATCAACAAAAGCTCCAACAGTCTGCAAACCCTGCTACGGTGGCTAAACGATTCCCCTTGGGATAAAGCGCATCATACCATGAGGATACATCTGCTCCTACAGAACTCAGATAGAGGCTTCTTACCGATTCAGTGGAGCTGCACTATCCCCCAAAACTATCCCCAACATAAACATGTTGAAGATTTTAATAAGCCAGATTTTCTATGTGCCAGCATTCTCCAAACAAGGTTGAGTTGGCAGCCTAAGCACAAAGCAAAAATAAGAGATGACAACTCTCCTATGCTTACAGCGAGCATTACCTCCCATTTAAAATGCTTTTAGAAGGCAACCTTGAGTACTCCAGAACTGGAACCTGTCAGTGCATCACTCCACCCCCTTAACCAGCATTCAGTGAGGGGTGACTCTCCCACTCCTCTGCAGCGTTGCACAAATAGCTGTACTAGACTAAGGTAGCCCACCAGCTGCAGCCTGCGTGCTTTTAAAGGCCTGTTGAAGGAGCACTAAGAAAGCAACACATTACACAGGTCATAGAGAATAACACATTTTTAATCTTCCCCTCATGCAGCAGTGGGGAAAATGCACGTTTTGGTTCCACATCAATTCTCACTTTTATGCTATCTGAACCTCAGAATTCTAAGAAAGGACACAATAACAATTCCCTTTTAAATTTCCCTTGTTCTGTTCCAGTGGGTGGAAGGACATAGCACCAGTCCCACTGAATTTATGAAGCATCTCACTTGCTATAGCTTGTGTTTTTCTGAGAGGTGCTCAGTCAGATGCTACATGAAAATCATGCCAGCAACAAAGTTTGAAAAAAAGTGAATCATAAAATCTAAAAGGCCAATAAAAAGAACCTCACATTTTAAACAATACTCATGATTTTTAAGGCGGGGGAGCGGGGGCTTGCCTTATGACTCTTGAATGTTTATGCTGGAGACACTGTCAGTGCTGGACAGATCCTCAGAGCCTCTCTGAGCAGAAATAATGGGTGGCAGACTTGTCATGACTTAAGACAAATTCCTGACTCCAACAGGACTGCTTTAAATGTCAAAGTCTTCCTTCATAACAGAGTGTAGCAACTTACTAAACAGAAACTGATCTCATTAAGTGACAGGTGATGTGTTTCAGCAATCAAAGCCTCAATTCAACAGTAGGAGCCCATGAGTCATGTCGACTGTTGCCATTCTAATTGCTCCTCAGATGATTTCCAAAGCAATACATCCCTGTGTGCTTGTTGTACCCAGCTCAGCGTGCAGCTCTAACAGTTTACACTTAAGTAGAAGTTCAGCTGAAAGATGATTTTCAGAATGCCATTAAAACAGCGACAGAAATATTCTGCTGACACTGAGGATCCTGAAATTCTTTAAGCTCACGCTATCAACGAACGGGATTTCAACAGTCCAGTCAGATGTACAGAAGATGTACAGGCTCCGGCTCCATGGGAGCGAATCACTGCATGCACAAACTTCCTGCGGTCAAGCCAGTGGCCACAACGAGTGCTTTGGCAAGTAGAGGGCTCAGTGCTTTGACGGGGCAGTGCCCTAAGTCTGCTGAAGAAACCTCCAGAATGCAAGATTCAGCGGAGAAAGAGAGAAAAATCAGGAAAAATGAGTGATTGAAGACATACATAAGATCTCCACCATAAAACCACTTGTGCTCATTTGTTTGCTGAAGGTTGAGATGGAGAAGAAAACATTGCCAGGAGAACTGCCAGATGTTATTTTAATACTTACCAACTCCGTGTATCCCTGCAATCCACGAACAAAAAACCCCAGAGTATCTAGGAGCATAAATCTACTTCTTTCATACACTTGGGAACTTAGTCTAAGGAAGGGTTCAAAAGCTTCACTATCGGATTCTTTGGTAAACAAAATTTAAAGTACTGGTATTCAAACTGTTCAGGCCTTTGGGAATGCCAGCAGAGTTTACATTTTAGGTATTTGGCCACGGTTTGGCTGCACAGACTCTTCCGGCTCTCCAGTGACACCACATAGCGTCCTGATATTTTATTATTGGAGATCACGAGTCACTCACAGCCCCATGGGACAAACCAGCTATCGACAATCAAAAAGGCAAACGCACCTGAATATGTGCCAAGGCTTCCCTTCCTCCATAGGGACAATTTGTGACTGTTCAGAGTACAGTTACTTGCTTTCTTCCATGGCACAGCTCAGATCGTTTGCTCAAACCTTCTGATTTACTCGTGTCCATTCCTGCGTTTACAGCTATTGAGAGCGAAGGCGCACACTGTTAAGCATTAGCTTCCCAAAATAGCTAACTACCAGTCTGGGTGGCTGACTGGGCTAAACAAATTGCAACCCAAGACTCCTTCCTTTGCCTCCCCCACCCCACCTCTTATTAAAAAAAAAAAAAGTTCATATTAGAAACTATCAATTATGAAGAAAATAGTACATCCAGTGGAGAGCCAGCTATTCAGCAGACCTTTTATAAATAAATCCTGCTGCTGAGAAAGCACCAGTGCTTATGTAACCACGCACCAGTCCAGCAAGCACAGCTCTGCTTGCGGCCACTGGTTTTAGTGGTCAGTGTTCCTATCCCAAAGGCAAAGAAGACTTTTCATCACTCCCCTTTGCATATCCAAAACAGAAGGCAGGAAAACAGGCTTAGTAACATCTCCTTATGCCTTGTTTTGTGGCCCACTGGAGATCACTTTCCCTCAGAGCTGGCACTGCTGTATTTTTTGGGCACCAGCTTGGGGCTCTGAGAGATGTGCTACTGCTGATCCACTCTTTCAATGAGCTGGACTGAGGAGCCCAAGTCTTCTGCTCTTGAGATCCATCAATCCTCTGTTAATGTCAGAAACAGGCCCCACAGAAAAGAGGGGCATGAATGTCCGACTGCCCAAAAATCCTGATTCACAACAAATAACAACTTAATAACAACCTGAAGAGCTCATCTCTAATGAGCATCTAGGATTTGATGCAGGCATCAACCTAGAAATTGGAACAAATTAAATGCAAAATTTAATACTATGCTAAAGGAAATTGAAGACAAACATACAACATTTATGTGTGTACAGCCTCTACTGACACTCTTCCTCATCTTGTGAAGGTGAAAGTTTATATATATTCTCCTTTCTACTCAAATGAAAATTAGGGCCCAAAGTCCTAGCCAGAGGCAAAGTGACTTTAAACTATAGGCTCTCTGTTCACTTTCTATTTAAGTAAAGCTTCTGAGAAACATTTGTGTGAAACACGTTCTTTAAAGCATTCTGTATTTCCCTACTCGTTGTTTGTGCTTTCTACAGTGCGAATCTGAATTTTCAGCAGCTCATCAGAAAGGGTAGCTCAGGGAGCCAAGCCTGTACCATAGACTTAGAAACTTATGGCTCCTCCTGGCTAATCTCACACCCATATAGAAGGAAGGTCTGTCCTAGAAGCAAAAATCACTGATAAGAAAAGCTCTGCCTAGAGCAGGCACCGGTGCACACAGCAACCACATGATTGAAACTGGCAGCAATTACAAAAATAAAACCACACCTAATCCAGATCCAGCTTCAGTAAGTGTGTAGTGTGTTCCTTCTGTTCTTCCAGGAAAAGAGAGATACAATGTGACAGTTTGGTCTTAAAAGAAAAACAGATTTAAAACCAGAAAACAAACCAGAAAAAAAAAATACACAAAAACACACACATTCACATTTCCTAATAAAGATGTACAGAAAGAAAATTTTCTTTCATTTTTCTAATGCACTTTTTTCTTTAAAAAGGAAGATACTTGGAAGAAATGCTGGTTTCTTTTTGCCCCAAAGTTCTGCAGTCAAGGAAAAAAGCAGCATCCCCCCACCCCAAAATGACCTAGCTACCACCACAAAAGAGTGAGACAAATTTGTGATGAAACAGCACACTAGGAGTAGTCACACCAGTGAGACCTGTCACAGGTCTCTGGGAATCTGACCTTGGCCTCTGGACTGGCTTTCCCTTTGGCAACGCCCAACACTCGAGTGCCAGAGGAGGCAGCTTCTGGATTAAGCTCATTCAGGTAAAGAACATCCTCTCTGCATAGGAACATATCAGTGCCTTACTTTCTTCTACAGAAACAACTATACAGACACCCTCCTTCAGAAGGAGAAACAGCCAGTGCGTTCCTTCAGTAGCATGGGGGAAATACTGACATTCTCTGGAAACTACTGAATTTTGTTTCACTGAGCGCAGGAGGCCATACTATATTAATGTCATCCTTCACGTGCATTGCTTTTTCACAAGAGCAAAAGAAAGACAAAATACCCTTATCCTGACATTTTTCTCAGTTTGAAATATCCACCTGGGTCTAGCTGATAGTAAAACATAGCATCTTTTATTCTTCTGTTCATGTATAAGCATGGTTATTCTCTAACCTGCCACCTGTAAGTTTCTGGCCTTTTCTATAGAGAACAATTTTCTACCTGTACTTTGAACAGTTATTACCTTAAAAAAAAGAAGTAGGACATGTCGTTTGGCAATGTTTTTTTCTTGTACCTTTTGTGTTTTTAAAAAAATGAGTCAAGTTTTATTTTTAATCACACTTTTATTACCTTTTTCCAAAAACCAGCAAAAAAAACCCCCTCCAACAAATCACATCCTATACGGCTATATTTACACTGTAGACTTCTTAATCTCTTATGTAAATATGCATATTCTGAAGTAATCTGTCTTTGGAAAAGAATGTTATTTTTAACTGACTAATGATGGCTAAATCTTCATTATCAATGTAATGCTCTAGGAGAAAAGAAAATCAATTTTCAGAGTTGTCAAATATCAAGATAAGCATACAGATTAAGTCTATTCAAACTACTTTAAACAAAACGAAACCTCAAATGTTACAATAACTTAAGATAGTGTATTATACCACACATAAAGTGGACAAAACTGATTATTTTTGATGGACATTAGTTATCACAATTGTTTTCCAAAGCAGGAATAAAAAAAAAATTTAAAAGGTTTCAAACATTATATTTGTAATATTCACTTCTTCTTGGCAGTTAGTTTATCTTCATAGCTGACTGGGACTATGCCACTGCATTCTTCTGTCTTTGATACAGGATGCTTTATAAAACCACGTCTAATTACATCAATATCGCGTCCTAAATGATCCATCATGGTCGATACAATCGAAGGTGGGGCCTCTAAGTCTATCAAAAAATACCTGCAATGAGAAACACACATACAATAAAAAAATAATACCTGCACTACAACAACTTTAATTCAAGTAACTGTTCTGTGGGATTTCTTAAATGAAACTTTATAATTTGTTTTCTTACATTTTTTTACCAAAATTGTTTTAAATAAAAGCTAAGTATTATCTTGACTTCAAATAAGAAGGCTTCATTTGAAGCAGGCTTAGCCTGAACTTTTCTTTGTTGTACAGCACTGCTTACCCAAGGAGATTAAAAGAGAGCTTACTCTTCTTCTACCTGTTCCATTTATTTACACACCTTAATTTGAACAGTCTTAGAAAAAACATTGGGTGGCCCATTCGTTTCAGTTACAACATACATCCTCCTCCTTCAAATGCATGACATTGTTTCTCTGGTGAACAGATGCCAGGGTGAAACCTCTCAAGCTTATATACTAGAGGCACATTTCCTTCTTTAAAGTTCTGCTTCGGATCTGAATAGAAATCTAAAAAAAACAGCAAGAGATACACAAGGAGATGGGACATATCCCAAATTAGGCTCATCTTTGATGTGAACATGGCTTGAATTTTCAAACTTAGGGCAGGAGCTGAAGCTACTTGCACAGTTGGGACTTGACGAGCATACTGCTGTGCTGACCTTGGCCGGGCTCAAAAGGTCTTAGTTCCACCCACGCACAGCATGTATAAAATGCACTGCTCTGGGCAAGCACTTTGTGTCCACCACACAGCTATCTTTGACAACAATAAAGAAAAAGCCGACCACCTACCTACGGGAAGGAGAATGCTGCTCCCCATTAATATCTTAGGTCACCGAGGTCACTTCTGCAATAAACTCCTTTGCTGAAGAACTACACCTTCTTCATGAGTTCCACTATAATTTTTCAAGAGGCTTTTAAAACTACAGTACACCCAAACAAGCAAGGAGATGTACTCCACTTCATGAGCCCCATTTCAGACAAGGGACACAACTACACGCTGTACACTAACTTAATCTCAGATATGTAAATTCTAATCCCGTCTCTTAGCGTTGAGATGTACCTTACATTCATTAGCAACACCACGTCTACTGTTCCTGTAAGTTATAAGTGACCTAGTGCCAGTCACCATACTAATGCAAAAAATGAGTGACCCGTGTCTCTGGCCATCCCTCCTCCCTTGAAATGCTGTGAACGAACCAGCGCTGTTGACAGAGCTGTAACCAGAAAACTCTTTAATAATTTTATCTGCATGGCACTAACTACCATATAGTATGAAGATACTGCAATTGCCTCAGAAATCTTACTGGAGAGAACTAACCACTCGCCTCATTTCCCAGACTATCGGTAATTTACAGGCTAAATGTACAGCACAGCACTTCCCACCTAGCTATTTTATTTTAATCTTTGTGCATCCTCTTAAAGCTCCCCTTTCCTCCTAGTCCACTCCAGTTTGATTTAAAAACTGTACCTAACAGAGATGACTTTGTTCTGCAAGAGATATGGATTCTTAGTAAATCAACTATAGGATAAGCATCACACTTCACAGTCCATCTTCATAAAAGTATTTTTAGAAGGTAAGTCCCCAAGACCAGAAGCTGAACTGGGAGTCTGAACAGGAGATGGGGTCATCAGCAACAGAGACACTCATATTCTCCGTGCTGCATGGAGATCATTTTCATCCAACTAAATGTGTTACAGTAAGGAGCACCAACAATATTACGCACAGGGGAGACCCATCAGGCCAGAAATTACTCAAGCAGCATGTGCTGGATTACTGCACAGGGGTGGAATCCACCCATGGAAAACATGGCAAAGAAACTTCTCCTTAGCCAGACACCCTGATGCTGAAACTCTTATTTAGGCATAGAGTTTACATTACATTAACAGCCACAATTCATCTCCTAAGTCTTTTTCATAAAGACCAGACTGAAACACTCAATTCTTGTATGTGAGGGGTCTTAGGACAAAAAAATCTCCCTGCATCCCATACTGATGTCCTCCAGAAGAGATACCCAGCTGGTGCGGGCTGTGGTCGCACTTCACCGAAGCCAAGGGACCAGTGCCAGGTCACATCAGCAAAGGTGCTGCTCATGACTGCAGCAGGGCTATGGAGAGCTACAGGAATAGTGTGCCTCAAGAAGGATTTGGAGGAACTCTGGTGGGCCCAGTCCTCCTTGCAAATCTTCACAGGCTTCAATGAGGAACAGGATTTGGCTTATTATGTTTGGAAAACTGAACTGCCTACTGTTTTCTGGTCTCTAGAATTAAGAGATGCCACCTGGTTAAAAGTTTAGGGAGAAAAACCATTTTTAAGCTTGGACAATTCGTTAGAAATACTGAACAGCAACATCTGAAGGATGCACACCCCTTAAAAAGGGAAAGTCGTATATTCTGGTAAAGCCATTAAAAGCCACTAGTAAATTTAACAGATGACACTTAACTCTTCTCCTTGGGAAGAAGCTTTCCAAATCCTCTCACAGCTGCAACTAACAGAAAGAAGGATGGGGGGGAGAAATTCTAGCTGGTAATGCACTACTTTCATGCCCCCTTTTTTTTAAGAGCATTTGTTCGTACTCCAAACCATGCTCTTTGCTGCACCATTTTAGTCCCATCATTTCTCAAGAATTTAATTTCATTTTTGCTTGCAAGTCATATACTGCTTTTCATTGTGTTCCTAAAACAGCAATTTTTTTTTTCTCTGAAGGCTGCTTTGCAACTTTGTGCTTTCTCTCACATTAGCAAAGGGTGGAAATTTCCACTGACGCACTGTTGATAACTGAAGGAGAAGGGGGGGGATGGGAGGATGAGCTGGTACAGCATATCTTTATGACTCCTCGCAGAATAGGTATTTTATCTGATGATACAAAACTGCAGCAATTGGGGACAATGCGAGTTTTTAAAAACAACCACCACTCTTACACATTAACAAGCAACGACAGTCTTCCTGTGCCAAAAAAAAGAGAGAAAGAAAAGAGGGCCAGCATAAAAAATACTGTTTCTTCATTAAAGAAAGAGAAGAAACTAATGGCTGCAAAAGCAATAACCAAACACAATTGACAATGCAATCCCTGAGGAGATCTGGAACCCCTTCCCCCAAAAATGTACACATTTAAATCAGCTGTCATGAGGCCATCGGGGTTTTTTAATCCACCGTCAATAACGCATGCAGCAACCTTAATTTCAGGCAATGATCTGTGACCTGATACGCAATGCTGTAGCTACTGTTTGTGTAGTAAACAAAACCAAATCCCAGTGAGACTTAAAGATAGGGAAAAATACAAGAATGCAGGAGGGAAACCACCTCATTCTTGCAAGCAAAAATGCAAAAGCATTTAGGCTCTCTAGGAGTCAGCCGAGTCATCAAGGGAGAAATGCAGGAAAATTCCACTGATTCACTATGAGACCACAGTTATTTTTGTCATCCTGCTCAACTGCAAATAGAAGGATGATTTAAATACAGGAGAGCAGAATATCTGCTGAAACATATTATATCAATGCATTAACTAAAAAAAAAAATTAAATATGCTCTCAGATAAAGGAGGAAAATGCCTCTGCATATTGGGAAAGAAAAAAAAGCCAGGTTTAATTTATCTTTAACATATTCAAGCCAGAAACTGTTTGAACCTTGAGTCCTAAGGATATTCCAAGAGTTTTCTTTCAAATGGACAATCTAGGACTTCAAAGAACCCTGAAAAGCACCTGGATCAAAACTCACTTTGAAATCCTCCTAGAATATGACTTCATCAGCCTGGGAAGCCGAGGGAAAAGCACGTGTACAGTGGATTTGGAAGAGGCTGTGTGGTTCTGCAGTTGTGCATAGTAGCAGTAAGTCCACGTAAAGCTTCCCCAGTGAGGAGGTGGAAAATACAAAGGAAAGAAAATTTTCTGATAAAGAGGGAGAAGGGAAGCATTGAACAAGGAAACAGGAAACCACCTGGACAGAAGCAAGCTGAGGCACTCTCATGAGAGCAGCTGGACATTCATCCTCATTAAACTAAATCTGTGTTAATGAAATTGTTTTGCTACCTGAACGATAGCTTCATCTTTGCAACCACTGCGCTGCTCTCAAGAGAAGTAGTTTCCTTTTCTCAACACTGATGGTAGCTACCCTTCCTCAGCAGGGCAAGCAGGCAAGTTCATGCTCAAAAGGATTATAGTTTTGTAGCTGGAAGGACGAGTACACGTGTTACTTTTATCTTTTAAAAGCCACACATGGAATAGATGTATGTCCCTTGAAAATCACAAGGTCAGCAACTGGGAAGTACTAGATCAAAACCAAAAGCTGGTACCGTAGTAACTAGACTACCACAGCAATGACGTGAATAATCAATAATAAACAAGTACTGTGGGGTAAATACATTTTACCATTCACAGTCTTCAGAAATTTCATTTGCCAAATTCTGTACAGAGACACCTGCTATTAAGCTAATTAAATAATGGAAATACATTTTGCACCGTTGCAGTGAAAAAAAAAATACTGTTACACTGCAAAAGAGAAACCAGCCTGACCTATTTGGAGTATCTGAAAAATCATGCACACTGAGCAGCATTTTAAAAGTTCGCAAAATTGTTACAATCAGGGCTGAAGTTACACAGCAAGTATTAATTCTGCCTGTGTCTCTTCTCTGCCTTCTGTATAATTCACAGCTTAAAAAAAAACACCAAACTGGTGATGGATTCCCATCCCACCAAGCCCACTATTTGAGAGCAGCCACCACATTTAATCCATGTGCTTGCACTAGGATGCTACAGAATTTAGTGCATCAGAAAATGATACTGGTGTCTCAACATCACCGACTATTGCACAGTGCCGTTTCTTCTGACAAGCACCAAAACTGCAAATTGCACTCCCACAGACAAGGTGGAGGAAAAAAAAACAACATTTCAGGGCTCTAATACCTGAGGCACATGCACACTTTTATGTATGTGAATGCGGACACAAGCATTTGGAGGAAAAGTAATGCTTCAACTCATCAATGAAGAAAGCCCCATCTAGTGGAAGAAGAAAATCAATTTAGCAGAAAATTGTACAAGTGTGCATGATACTCAAATATTCAAACTGGTTTTGTTCTCATCCAACTGCATTACAGACCCAGAACTCCTTTTTGGTGAAACAGATCAAGATGTTCTAAAATCCGAACAGAAACAAACAACATAGGTTGTGCACTAGCCATAAATTTAGTTTGGTGGTATTAAGAAAGGAAAGCTTGCAACCTCTTTCATCTGTTTTTCTTTGCAACCTCTTCCATCTGTTTTTCTTTCCTTCTCTTTGGTCTTCAATAGCCATGAAAATCATCATGACAGTCTACCCGAGCAAAGCTAAACACATTGGTACATCTATCTGCAGGATGAAGTCCTTTAACTATGCAACAGTTTGTATTTTACTAGGGGGTGGGGAGAAGAGAAGGGTTGTTAAAAATTGCAAATATTCCAGAGAACAGTTCTGATGGGTAACATTATTTTACTCTATACAAATAAAGTAAACAAAATTGTATCCAGACACCATGGGTTATTGGAAGACACTTCAGCATCTCCTGTCCACATGGAATACTATTCTGCCACAAGCTGCTTGTTTAAAAACAAGTTGTGTAACTACAGTTCCTAAACTCAGATACTTTATGAAAAGAGGAAAGGTTTGAGCATGCAATTCATATAGATATGTTTCCAAAATATTCAAATCTCTTTAACAATATGATGCTCAATTCCTGAAATACTCTTCTTAATGACTACCTATTTCTTGTGCATTGGGCCAGGGAGTCAGCAAGAAAAGAGAGTCATGCCCCCTCCTCAGCACATGTTTTGGCAAAGCAACATTATGTCACATGCCCCATAATGAAGGCAAAACACAAGGTGCTCCCCACAGGAGGACCAATTGCTTCAGACCCCGGAGAAGAAGGGAAGCTGGTACTGAAGCTTGGTGCTCCCAGCTCCTGGGGAGTAATCGCAGGGCTGCAGGGCCTGGAAGCCAAGTTGAGTTCACTATGCTGCACCCTTGGGAAAGCACCTCCTTGCCATTTTCCCCCATCGCACAAACAAGTGCGCAGCACAACCAGCATTGCAACCTGGATTTTCTGACTCTTGGTCTCATTAGTTGCAGTTGGTATATACCCTGTGCTCCTCAGTAGACCCTGGCAATCATCAGGGTCCCTGCAGACCTCCTGCAGAAAATTCCCCATGCATGCGTTAAGATAAGCTCCCAAAATACAATTCAGCAAGAAAAAAAGTAAGACCTGAGTTTGCTATTTCAGAGAACAAGTGGGCTGATAACCGTGAGTGAACAGCAAAACTAAAAGATTAAGAGACAAGAAAGCAAATAACAAAAGACCATCTTTTCAAAAGCAAATTTGAAAGGGTAAAAACCAAGGCAATGAACAACTGGCAAACAGAACATGGAAATTGTTATGAATAATCAGAATTATGCATAATTTAGCTGGAGAACTCACAAATAAATGAAATAATAAAAATGTGGGGAGAAAGGTCTAAAAACATTACTGTATTACAAGTAGATTAAGCAAACACATGCATAAAACAAAGTAGAAGAGAAAGGCCACAGTGCTCTATCAATTTAGAAAACCACACTAAACGTGAACACTGACCATGGTGATGTACATCATATTTTCTACAGACGTAACAGAAGTAAAAATGGAAGCACCATTTAGAAAAAAACAAAACAAAACACCACACTAACAGATCTCTAGGGGATGGCAAGATAACCAGTAGAATGCACTAGTCAAAACCCGGTTACACCTGGCCACTTTCTTCTCCCCAAAGCACCTGGCATAGCTCCTTCCAGTTTAACAGATTCCTGGTCTGCAAAAGGTTTGAGCCATTACCTTCCCAAAGGAGTGTCTCAATCTTATTTTTTAAGTTCTGTTTTGCAGCCACCCTTGTTACCACCTTCCCTAAAAGTAAAAATATCCTACAGACCAACCACATCCCCCAAACCAGCTCCTTTATCTGATGCCCTGAAGCATGAAGTGTCACAAGCATATGATTAAGGCACAGCTTGGCAAGGCCAAAGAAAACAGGTATGCCACAAAGTGCAAACCCACTGACCGTGCTACTGAGATCTATCATTTTACAAGCAGTTGCAATACTCTCCAGTTTAGGACTGACCAAATATGCAGCAATGGCTCTGCAATGTCATCACCCAGCCACAGTCTGGAGCCTTCATTTGAAAGATGCTTTGAGGGATTCAATGCTTCTGTATCATCTTAAACAGCAAATGAATCCAGAGTTTAACATTCCTAAAATTCAAATACTAGTACACACCTTATTTAAATCAGTGCACTTTTGTTTGTTCCAGAAATAAGCACCTTCTGAAACACGTAATAAAATATTTTAAAAATCCACCACTGTGTTATAAGCAATTTAAATACAACTCCCTCAAAGTGATAAACAAGTAATGGCTAGCAGAACAAATGCTTGGCACAAATCTATTGCCCATAGGAAATAAAGTTGTGAATCCTTATGTACACTCTTCCACTGTTGTTTCAGAGACACGGTGGCCATGTGCAAGTCACACAGGCTCAATACCCCAACTAAATTTACATACCTAACCCACCCTGGAACCAACATGTCCTTGTCACTTTTTATTCTTCTATAAGGTGAATAGTATTTGTTACAATTCTGACAGATGTTACTTCAATCATGTTCTTAAATAAACAAAATATTAATGTTCTACTATGGCAATTAATACCATAAACGTGAACTAGTAGCTACTTCAACTTAAGTTTAAAATATCAGTAAAACAGTTATTTAAGTTTGATTCTTCAGACGTATCCACACTGTTCTGAAACGTACTATTTTCATAATTACTTAAATGCAAAAGCTGTCAATATTATGCCTCTAAAAAAAAAAGTAGGGCGTTTTCTGCCATGAGAGACACATCTAAGAGAAAGACCTAAATTTGTTTTAATATACCCTCAATGCACATGCACCACCTGCCCAGTGAATATAATTTCCTGAGAAGAAATAAATCAATTATACATATGATCTGAGGTCTTCAAAGCTGCCTGGGAGAGTAAAACTGCTCATTTCAGTGACAGCTGTGGGCCACAATCCCCTATAGCAGGCTTTGAAAAATCTCAGCTTTACAGATCAATTGGCAGTAAAATTCCCATTCTCTGTAAAGTCTCCTGGATATTCTTAAATTTGTAATGTGCCTGTAATGCAGTATATCTGAGACAGATGATGCCGAAGCACTACAGCACTCAGAAAGGACAAAGCACTTTATTAAGGAGACCGCTATCCTCCAGATTGACCTATGAATATGTATTTTCCAGTTTAATTCTTTACTGTTCACTAAAGACACTACCAAAACCTGGCTAAGTCCTGCAGTAGCTTTGCCACACACACCGCCCTTGTGTGTCCTTTTGCTATCAATCACTCAGTTTTATGATATGTTGTATACAAAGATTTGAATTGCAGTTTAAAATGGAATTAACTAAATGATGAAAACACACAGCAGAAGCCTGGGAGAAGGATGCCACAGCTGGCCTGTGAATAGCTGGTGCTGCCGCACTGATGTTCCTTGATTCAAGGTAAGAGTCACAGCCTGGATGGCCCTGGGACCTTTGTAAGGCAGCAAAGCTAGGTCACTGCACTGGTGAGGAAGATTGCTTAGTTTTGTTTTTCAGGCAAACAACCCACACAGGTGGGGGAATCCCATGCCATCATGAGTGACAGGAAGATGGTTTGTACAGTGGTCACTAGGACAAGAGTTGTCTCTAAGAGACATGCTTTTAAGCTGTGACCCATGCTTCAACTTCTATATTGTTTTCATACAATTTGTTGCTACGAATAGTGTAGTCCACTCATTTTCTTATTATTTACCAGCCAGGAGGTCTAAGTAATGGATTCAGCATAGATCCTAAGCCCCAGCCATCTACATACATACTACTGGAAAACAAACTAGCTGAAGCTCTGCGAAGAATCACAAAACGAATAAACGGATATATATAAAAGTAGACAAAAAAAAATGAAAAGCTTTGAAAAATTCAACACTCTTTGACCCCCCCCCCAACACACAGTATCCTTTGCATCCTTACAGAAGCCCTTTCAGTTACTTCAAAAAAAGCCCAGACTAAGGAAAAAGTGACACACTCTGTACTACTTAATATACTACTCCACACCAACTTCCTAAAAAAGGGAACATACACAGAATTAAAAATTGTCCATGAAGGAGAAAAGATCTTCACATTTCTTAGTAAGTACAGGTATATACCTCAGTAAGCTGAGTATCTCAAAAAGCTTTTTCAACTTTGTCTTGTCAAAAAAAATTAATTTTTACAGATGCCGCAAAGTAGAACTGATCAATTTTATAAAATGGATCAAGAACTGGCTTTTCACTTCCTATTCCTAGATTATCTTTAATAGCTTCAGTTATTTTCTATGGTCTGGAGAATATTGGATGGTATATCAGAAATCCACCATACCTGAACACTGAACTGCAATCTCCCTAGCAAAATCTACAGAAATACAATTCTCTGACATTACCAGGCACTGAAACTGCCTGCTGCTTCCCCTTGTTACATCTCATTTCTCCTGACTTTGAGTTCTCCAATTAAAAGCACGCAAAACAACTATTTCCTGTAGTAGCCTCTCTCAATCACTTCTCCTTTTCAAGAAGCTGAGCAATTTAGGGGATGGAACAGTTATATTCAAATACAGAGGATCCAAATCCAGGGCAAGCAGAATTACCGCCAAATATTTAGAGACACTTGAACTGGGAGGTGGAGGAGGAACAGTGATGCTGACATTAATCTGATGGCTTCCTGACCATGTTTCAAGACATGATCGCAACTGTTTGCTACTAACACCTTGCCGCATTCAGAACACAAAATACATCTGGTCTGAGGACTTTGCCAAGAGAGGGTTATAGTCTACAGATCCCCTCGTCCTGCTTATTAAGTAGGTAATCCGCTACAGTAAATGAGTTAAGCTAATTTACACATCTGAAAGATCCCCTGGACAAAGGGCTTCTATTCATCTCTGCTACATAGTTGTTGTAATGCTGGTTACTGTCTTCTCCTGTACTGGTTTCTCTGCTGAAGAACCCAAGACCTGATCTGTAGAAACACTGCCTCCCAAGTGGAAACCATGATCCAAAGTGGTGAAACATTACAGAGTGCTAAGTGCTCTAGGAAAACAATTCTAGAAGCTGAAAGTGTCAACTTCAGCATCCAAAACTAGTGGACCTTCATGCCTCTGCCTTAGCTCCCCACCTGTACAAAGAGAGCAACACCAGCTCCTTGTTCCGCTGAAGTCGCTGGAAAAGATTTTAACATTCATGAAATGCATCCAGTCCAACAGAAGGATAAAGTAATTAGTAATTCCTTCTTGAGACACGGCTTTGATTAGCTCCTGTGTGTAGGCAACAGGACTTATCCTAAAATGCAAAACTGGCAGGATCAAGCCATGTTTTGAAGGACACCATGGAGCAGGAGCGCATGGCAGTCACGGCCACAATGCCATTGCTTTCAGCTAAGTAACAGGCACATGGTGGAGATTTCTGCCCCTACCCTTTCCATCAGTCTGCTTTAACTGGCAGCTGTCACCACTCCTACTTCACAGAAGAATGAAGAGGTCCTCAGAAGAGGGAGTGAAACTGTGAGTCACCCCCAGGGAGATGATCCAAGAAGGGCTTCATATAAAGGTGCATGCCTGGAGTCACCTCATCTTCCCCAGTGCCAAATGCCCCTCAAGGGGGACAGCTGGGCAGGCTGGCCAACCATCCGATTGCACGTGGTTGCATTACAGGGATTAGGAGAGAGTGTTGCTAATTGTTACTTAAATTACCACAGGGAGACCTGTGCAGCACAGGTTGCCTAGCAACATTTCTCAGCCCTTATGCGAGAGCCAGCATCCATTTCAGAGGTAGCCCCGAGGAGCAACAACATGCTGGCGAAAGCGAGCATGGGAAGCCAGACATCCGAGATGCCAATTCACAGCTTAATTTACCTTCATCATACTTCCCATAAGCCACATGGTCTTCTTTAACATCCTTAACAAAAACTGTATCAGAAACACAATTACCACGTTTAGCTCAGATGAACTACAGAAAAAGAATCAATCCTGATAATTAGCAACCAGTAGATTAAGTATGACTTTTATCAGTAAACAGCCTGACTGGCTTGGAAAATAGTTACGTAAAAATGACATAACAAAATAAGATTGTGTGTAGTGGTGTAAGTCGTTCTGCAGGCCTTGACTCAGGCTACTTAAAACACAACAACTAAACACCAACAAAAAGCCCACACCACTGAGAATAAAGAACACCGAACACTTGAAGCAGAACCCAGGCATGCATGCACAGCCACTTACCACCTTACTGAGATCACAGGCATGACAGGTGTACTCCCAAAAAGCAAAAGGAAAACCAAACAATGAGAGTTGCATACATACATTTAGAAAGGTAGAAAGGAGCACCCAAAGGATTTTAGGGAAAAATGCATCACGCGTACCCTCCTCTTCTGTGGCGCTCCTTGTGCTTGGAGATTTTGTAAGGCAGAGACCTTTCTCCCAGGTTTTCTAGGTTCCTCACAATGGCTCCTCTCTCCATAAGAGCCTCAACAGTGCGCTTCAGCACAGCTGCAGTCTCAGGCTTTAAAAGAAAAAAAAGAGATAGAAAGCAGGAAATGTACACAAATCTGGTTATTCATATTATGCGATTAGAAGGGACAGCTCAGTGCTGGAAGACATCATTCCATACCGTGAGAGGGCAAAGTGGAAGCAGAAGCAGACCTCCTCCTAAGAAAGAAAATTTTTAAGAACAAACAGCCAATTTCCTCTTTGAATTATGGCAACAACAAAACTTCCATGGATTTCAAGGTCAGGCCCCAACAACAACAGGAAAAATAAAATAGTTAATGGGTTTAACTCACCTGGTATCCCTTTGGCTGACCCTTGCACAGGTGAAAGTAAATATATGTGGCAAAGAGCACTTATGAACTGGCAACAGTTTTAAGGTCCCTGGACCATGGATGCTCATTAATATTGTTCACCACAATATTTAAAGTGAACCGGGCATGGGGGGAACACTAATCCATGGCTCGCTACAGAAACAGCAATAAGCACTGCATTCATTTTATTCTGTCATTTCAACTGCACGTGCATAATAGCTATCTGGACCCTCGGCTACATCACTGCATGCCTCATTACTTTTGCATAGCCAACATCCAAGCCTTTTTAAGAGTTAAGGAACTGATGGTGCAGTAATTAGTCTAACATGCAGAGATTTCACTCCTCAGAAAAACAAGTTTGAGGGACAGGCAGCCAAAAAACAGTAGGTAAAACAGATGCAACTTTTTCTTGCTCATTGCGTATCAGGGCTCATTGGAGTGATGAATCATTTCAGTAATGACACTCAACAATATCTATGAAAATGTTAATAAAGTACAAATTGGAATGTTTTGAAAACAACTGCAAACTTACACACTCTCAGCAACAAG
The DNA here is from genome assembly GCF_000699245.1 of Pterocles gutturalis. Classification (NCBI taxonomy): domain Eukaryota; kingdom Metazoa; phylum Chordata; class Aves; order Pterocliformes; family Pteroclidae; genus Pterocles; species Pterocles gutturalis. The sequence goes on from NW_010102076.1 coordinate 64,069, forward strand.
AAATATTTTAAGAAACTGATCTCCTACAGAGAAAGGAAATTAAATGGATGTCCAACTGAACACAAACCAAACTGTACAACTTTCTTCCCTGCTCCTTGCAACATTTCATATCAAGATGTATTTCCAAGTCTACTTGTCCAGTGAGATGGTAACAGCTGTAAATGGAAAAAGTAATGAAAAAAACAACTTTTAGCTTTATTTAGATTTTATTTTGTTAAATGAAACCACCGTAATAATTTCACTGTCCCTTCTCAGCCAGAAGAAAACTTAAGGTAATTGAAGAATTGTGCAGGATGACTGAAGGTTAGTTTCATAAGTCTAAGGTAGAGATGTACACCTTAGCTAATACAAAGGGTTGTTTAATGTCCAGAGCCCTCAATGGAAATTGGTGGAAAAAGGTGGTACCAAAATCTCACAGTGAAGCCCCTGCTCCAGTGTGTGAAATTTCTCTTTCATTTTCCTGAGGAAACAAGGTGATATGAGAGAGCCTCCAAATGCAGACTCGAGATGGTCAATGTACGACATTTTGCAACACTGACTGCTCTTTGAAAGACCTGGAGTACACAGGGCCTGAAATGCTTCCTTTTTTCCATGGGTTAACTGCCCTGTGGCAGTCAAGAGTCAATCACGGGAACACACCTACTGCTCCTCACTATCAATCAGGAATTTTATTCCCCTCTCTCCAGCTGCATAAACTATTTGGGAAATTTATTTTCAACACAGAGAGCCTAAACAGTTATACGGTCAGCAAAAATGCTTGGACAACCTATGTTTTAGATTGTGTTGTAAAACAATTATGAGGACCAGACAAGTATGTTCACATGTGACAAAGTATAGTGACCTTGCCAAAATTCTTCAATGCATTAAAAGTATCGTTTCTCACAACAAATACTAAAGGTATCTCTTGCCACAGTCTGAAAAGTTAGAATGAAGGTATTAAGAGAGCTTATGGATTATACTATATTAATTTAAAATAATGTTTTAGCTCAAAAGCAGGAATAGCACTGTTTTTCAGTTGACTTTGGATGGCTTTCTCCATTATCTCTCCTTAGATATTCAAGTAAGCACCTTTCATGTTTAGGATCTCCTTCCCCAAAATGTTTGCAAAACTAATTTTGTCTCCTTACATCTCTTCGGCCACTTGCCACAAAGCAAGCCATTCCCACAAATGTTACAGGAGTCTCAATTCTGAGATTTCCTAAATTCCTTCAAGCTTACCTGGGACAAAACCAGTGTGTTCAAAACTTACAAAGGAGAGACTGACAGATGAACAGACACACCACAACTATACAGTCTTTTGCTAGAAAAACAGCACGAAAGCAATTTTGTAAAATCATGCAGGCACTTGCATATTGATGCTACGGCTGATGATGCTGACCAACTGATGAACCTGACCATGTTAATACTTTCATTCCCTCCTTTGAATATATCTTGTCACTCAAATATTTCTGCATACTAGAATACTAGATTCAAATACTACAGAGCATCCCACCAAAACAAGTATTTTCTTCCAAGATTAGTTTCTTAGTCTTTTCTACACACTCATATCCTGCATCACACCCATTTGTTGTTTTGCCATAGTAGAAAGTGTTGATTCAAACTTCTGCTATTGGAGAAACATCAGTAACAGCCAGACCCTGTCCTCCACATTCCACAAACACCAAAACACAATGGGTGAGAGGCAAGCAGAGGCTCTTCTCTCAGGAAAGACTTTCCCCATAAAGAGCTCCTTATGGTTGTTTTGGCTCAACGTACATGGCACAAAGGTGTGAGAAGCCAGCCAAACTCTAAACAGGTTTTATGCTGCTTCCATCAACACACTCAAAGCCATCTAAATCAGGAGCTAAAGGTGAGACTCCCCATTTGTCGTGAAGCAGCAGCTTCACACAGATAAGCCAAAAAGTAGGGTAGCAGAGCTGCTAGTGATATCCATGGTTCAGTGCTGTAAGAACTGTACCGGAAATCTGGCTTCAAGAAAGAAGAGAAAAACAAGAACTACTGTGTTTGTGAAGCAGGCATTGAGATAAGTGTTATTATCTGGAAGCTTCTGCCACTCAAACAAGAATCTGACACTGGCCATTAGGATTTTACTTACCTACATGAATATGAGCAGTTTTAGGAGAGAAAGGGCAGCTAACGTAACAGCTTTAATATTTTGCGCACTACAGCACACCTGTAGGGCTTCCAGCCCTAGGCTTGAAAATACACTCTTGGAAAGCAACAGGATCTGCCACTCAGGTCTTCTCCCTCTGCGCCTGCTGTGTGTGGTTAAGCTTCAGAAGCCTCCACAGTGCTCAGACAATTATCACAGGAGAAATCTGTCAGGTCAATGTTAAGTTGACTGCTGCTACTTGTCTCTCGCACAAAAAATGTTGATCCATGAACAGAGCTCTGTTCAAAAGAGATCTTAATTGACTGAGACCTTTAGACAAACAGCTGTATATCCAGCAGTGGAGTTGTCTGACATACCCTTCTTAACAACCATGTGGATCTAAGTTAAATGTTACTGGGTAAACTTACTCCTCTACATCCCTCATACCCTCAAATGACACACAAGCTTTTTGTCTCCTTTATACATGCCAACAGATCAGCACATTCCCCGAGTGGCTGTATGCTCAACATGATGTGCAGTTTCTGAACACAATGAAGCCTAAGATCAAATCCCATATATTTAAAAACAAAACAAAACAGAAAGAACAAGAAAAGAAAGCCACAGATTTCTACATTAAGGATTGTAAAATATTATGTGTTTTTGTAACCTCCCCACTTGTGGACATACTTTGAAAACATAAACTAATTGTTGGTTTTGAAAGCTTGTCACTGTAATCCCTCTCATTCCTCCTCTCCAAAAAAGATGATGGTTTATCATAGCTTGCCTAAAGCCATCAACCAAACTATATATAGGCTAGCCTTTGCTAACCATAACATCCACAGACACAGGTTCCTTGGTTTGCCTCAGAGCCAGACCAGTTGAAGACATAGGAAATGGCATTGCCTGGCTCCCAACCCAGGAGCCACAACATTTTTTCCTGAACAGCCAGCAGTAATTCCAGCACCACAGATGTGGAGAAGCAAAGATGTGGGAAAATATATTAAAAAAAAAAAGAGAAAATATAAGTTGGTGCCAAGATATCCATGCCAGAGAGCAGGAAGCGTTAGAAAGAGGTGGTA
>NW_010102076.1:67270-77901 GCF_000699245.1 Pterocles gutturalis
GTATGTAATTCTAGCTCTGGTTCCCCCTCCTGTGCACACAGTCAAGCCAGAGCACTTTCAACTGCGTTCACCCTTGGTGAACTTCGTTAGTGAACTTGGTTCACTACCATTCAGCCACCAGTAGTTACCTTGTTCTCAAAAAGGTACAGCCCTACAGACACTACCAAGCTGTGGAAGGAAGAGGAGGGGGGTCACTGCGGACAGTCCAAGGGCTTCTCCTTGGAAAACTAGCTGCTCCTGGAAGAAGTAACTGAAGGACTGCTATCTACAGATCAAACTTCCCCACTTCTCTACCCCACCCTTTTTAACACATTTCTTCTGGGCAGCCATAAGTTAACTAGCATGTCAAACCTGTACCTGTCTGACAAAACAATTACAACTGAGGTATGTTACAAAACATACTTTTCTGCACATCATTGGCTTTGTCCATGGATTGCTGTGGTCACATCTACTGGGTGACTGCACTGCCAGGGAGACCCCACACAGCTGCTGCTGATGCCACAGGAACTACACACAGAGATCACTGGGCACCTTTCCACAAAGAGTCCAGTTCAGTTTATTTAAAACTCCATTATTCCCATGTGCCCAGAAGTTACTCATGGCCGCAGGTGTCATGCAAACCACAGCTGAATACCTGCCTCTGGCTCCTCCCTTTCTCCTCACCAGTCTTCCAGTCTATCATCATCATCACCTGAGTGAGCAGAAGGCTGTTCAATGCTCAGACTTCTTCAGCATCTCACCAGATAGTGCAAATGGAAATGGATAGGGGTGCACAATCCATTACTACCCAGGATCAAAGCCACAAATGCATGGTAATAACCAGGAAGTACTGCAACACAGCACCAACAACCTCTTTTTGAGGGGAAGTTACTATATGCCACCAGTGTGAGTAAAAACTATAGCATGGTTTTTATCAGTCACACAGAACTCGCATGGCAACCAGCAAGCGTATTAAAAATTGGCGAAGAGATAAAAAGGGGAACACTGACACTCTTCTGTTCCGCCAAAGGCACATGAGCTTGTCAGCCACGAAGCTGCGAAGAGTGGCTCAGAGACAGACCAGAAACACGGCAACAGCTTGAAATAAAGCTTTTGTAATGCTGATGCCTCCTAAGAAACAAGCAGCCACCCACCCAATCCTAAAGGGAAGGACAACGCTGTGGCTGGAACTAAAGCCATGTGAAAAGACTCCGTGTCACTGCTCAGTTTTCCACCTTGTTAGCTGGCCAGAGGGAGCTCAAGAGAGGACAAAGTCAAAGGGACAGAAAAACCAGAACTGGCTAAAAAAGAAGCCTTCCCAAGCCACCAAAGTTCCCCCAAAGAGAGTCTTTAGAGAGAGGAAAGGAAGCAACACCAAATACTTAGTTTTAGGAGTAGGAGCGTACTCAAGTTCTTCTGGCCACTCATTTAGTTCAACAGGAAGCAATTAAAGTCAGTGGGTACATCTTAAATTATAAACAGAAAGAAATCAATCATAATTAGCTTGATCCCTTCAACCTAGCAATAGTAGGATAAAATTATCTCTTTGGTTGTTAAACAGTTACAAAAGGTTGTTCTGAGATTATTTACTGAGGTAGAAATCAAAGAATGCAAAAATCTATGTTTAGAAGAAAGCTACAATTCAAAAGCAGAAAAACTGGTGGAGAAAAACAACTGTCATTGACTACATAAAAAACCACTAGAAACTTACTAGTGAAAATGATAAAAAAACCCGCACATTTGTGAACTAGCCAAGATCAACACTGACATAAGAAAGAAGACAAGCTTTGCAATCAGAAACAAAGGGAAGCTGGAAAGAGTCATTTAATTGTCACACCCTGTTTTAGTATACAAGACACAGCAAACAGACGAAAAAGTAATCAGCAGATTAAGAATGGATAGTGAAGAAAAAAAACAGTGCTAATACTAGTAAAAACCATACCCAGGTGTACAACACGGCTAGTGGCAGGGTTGTTTTTTATCTGCCTACAGAACAAACTTGAACTCCTGGTGCAAGATGCAAACCTGCAATTACTATAAAAGCATAAACAACACAGAACACCAGTCCTAAGCAGGGTAAAACCACTGAAGGATATGTACTATTCAGAAAAGATCAAAATCAAGATAAAAGCAGTATATCAAGCGAACAGAAGAGGTGGGAGCCATGCTGCACCCCTGCTAAAAAAAACCTGCATGTGACCGACGAGTACAATCGGGATGTCTGGAAACTGAGCAACAAAAAATGTGAGGACTCCAGATACCTGCCTGGAAGTTCAGACCCAGGCAAGGGTGTGGAGGGATCAGTCTAGGAAGTCTGATCATGCAGCAGCACTAGGTAGGGATACAGAATAAGGACTAAATGGGAGAAACCCAGGTGCTCCTGAACATGATAACCATTCCACATTTCCATCAAACATTGATTTAACACAAAGGCGTGATAGTATTCTAAAAACAGATTTGGCAAATAGTAAGTTATAGAAGGCAAGTCACTAAAAATAAGTTTGGGGTAGTGATCAAAATTAACTCTGTCTGAATTAAAAATAACACCTCATCCTCAAACAAGATCTTTAATTAGCATTTTAACAGCGGATAAACCAGGGAATTAGCAACTTCACCCAATGCAAATATGAAGCCCAGGGACTTGGATGCAGAGGAAGCAGCAATTTTTAAAGTCAAAGTGATGCTAGTATCTCTTATGTTCCAAAATCCACCTTTCTTCTTAAAAGAATCTGAATTCCACAATATATTTTTCTTCAACTGAATATTTAAGATCAAAGAAAATTATTAAAGGTAAGAAACTGAACTAAAAACCAAGCAACACAAGTACCCTGCAAATACAAGCCACAGTTACATTAATACATCAGTCTCAACACTGAACATAGATTAATTCATTTTAGAGAGCTGATACTCTTGATAATTTCTAAAATGAACTCTAGAAGGTGTCTTTCAAGTAAACAGCAACCAAATCCTCCACAATTCGGGGCCATTTCAAGTGTTTATAATAATAAACAGTTAGCATAACAATTGGTCACAACTTCAGAATCAATTAAACACCTTCCTTAAAATTCCACTTAAAAACTTAACTCTCCTTCTCAACCACAATAAATTATAATAGAGACTTCAATGTAACACTCTTGGTCAGCTAAAGTCTACTTATCAGAAACTTGCAGAGACCAAGCTTACCAGAAACTACAAGTTTTGTTCCTCTTACGACTTTTAGGTGTGAATACATTACATCAAGTTTAATTTATATATTCATTAGCTTAAATAATCAAAAGTGGAAAGAAAAAAAAGAGCACAGAGTTATTTTCAAATACCTTTTCTCCATAGCCTTTGAAATGCATGCGCACACAATCCCTGTTGTTTTGCATTTGCTGTGTTTAAGATGAAAAACAGAAGACATTCCAACGAGAACAAAAAGAAAACCGCTGGAGCAGAAAAAAAAAAGAGAAGGTGAGAAGAAAAGAAGTCTTCTCCAATCTTGTGATACAGAAGCTGGAACCACAGTCAAGAAGCCAGTGCTTCTTTCACCATTTCTGTACTTCTCACTGTAAAAGAAGATAAACCTCCTCTTGAGCACACTGAGAGGGGATACTTGGTTGCAGTTTGCCAATTCAAGGGCCCAATTCCTCTCCCCAAAGCAATAAGCTACCAGTTTTAAGTTACCCTGGCAGTTTTTCTTGACTCTCAAGCTTTCCCTTTGATTCCTCAAGCATCTGGACTACAACTGCCCAGCCTCAGAGATCCACCCAGAGACCCTGAGATAAGCAAAAGGTAAAGCCAGACTTAACTGAACAGCCTAGTCCAAATCAAGATCTGCATTGACCATCCTTAGATAAGTTTAAAAAAGAAATGCTATCCACAACACTATTTTCAGATGTATTTGGGATTTTAACCACCACAGAGAACAGAAGCTTTGCTCTTTCTTCCTCCCTTTCTTCCAACAGCTGACTGTTAGAGTTTACTGCTTTCTTCAAAAAGCTGGTTATGCCTCCTCTGCATAAGAGGTCTTCTGATGCAATTTTACCTAGTACGATGTTTAATATGACATAATTCCTACAAAAATGGGCTGCAGGTGAAACATAATTTAACAAACCATTCATCCAACCCAGCACCAGAATTAGGTTGAAAATTAAGTCTGAAAGCTTACTTCTCAAGAATGTCACCTATACTATCAAATTTCTCAAGATGAGACTAATTTTAAATAAGTTTAGTTCTAGATAACATCTTTATTGTCAAATAAGCTCTTTCTTTCAACCTCTCTCCTCCAACCCAGCCTTGTTTCCATCTCCATATACCATGTGTATGGCCCCCCTATTATTTTCTCTCATCAACTTGTTTTAAACTTTACAATTCACCCACATATTTGACACCAGCTTGGAAGACTTACAGACGCTGACTGAAAGGGTCCAAAAGTCATGGCTGCTATTCCAAGGTAAACTGAAGGCCATCATCGCCTTGCCCCAAAGTGTTTGAAAGGAAAAGGTTGCCTGAACACAGAGCTAATCGCTCCTTTAGCTGCCGGGCACCTCCATTCACTAGTTTCTCTGCAAATTGGGCAAGGGACACAAATCAAAGCACCATCACACTGCTGCTGTTACCATTTGATTCCATGGATGCTTCAGGGACAAAGTCAGTGGTATTATCAAGAAGGAGAAGGGCTTTGGCGTGTTGCAAACAATATATAACACGACCAGAGCTCACAACCAAAGCCACCTTCCTACCACATGATACTGAGCCTGGTAATTTTCCTGCAGAGAACAGCTTGCTATCCAACACGGCACACGTACAGGCAGCTCTGAACCCACAGAGGTTCTCAGTGTTTAATTGCTCTGGGCACGTTCAGCATTTTTCAAATCAGCAGCAAAGGAAACGGGCACTACGTGTCTTCCAGAACACTAGTTTGGTTAAGTCACAGCTGCAAAGACCACAGTTAATTTTTACATTCTCTGTGTTGGAGGCTTCCAGCCTTGGAGTGCCAGCAACAGCCCAGCCTTGGGAGAAACACCTGCAACTCTCCAAAGCATCCATCAGAATATATTCCAATCAAGTCCCCAACAGTCCCGAGCTAGGGCATACCACTAGCACCATCCAGACCAGTCTAAGCCACTGAAGAGCTCTCTTCTATGAGAGAAGCCTCTTAAGGACTAGCGATCTGGTTCCTAACATGTATATCTTACTGCCATAGAAGAAAAAAGAACAGGACTAAGAAAAAGCTGAACGTGGTTAGTAAAAACCTTTCCAAAGAGTGCACGAGGACCATAGCCATATTTTTTAAATCCTTATGCTCTTGCAGAAAAGTAACTATCTTTGGCTTCAAACCAGAACAGCATTTAAGGTGGAAGTCACACTGCTTTCACTAACTGGTACATACAAATGAAAGCAAACCTTGGCAATTTCTTGCTCAAATTCTCCTCTACACTACAGCACACATACTGGGACACTCAAAGGTAACTTGCAAAACTATTTTCATGTTCAGATAAGCATTGAAAATAGCTGCTGACAAATTAAATAGTTAAAACCATCATGACCATGAAGTCACAAATTATCACCTTATTCCTATCAGTCTACAAACACCTCAAAAAAAACCATCAAAAAAGCAAATCACTAATTATAATCTGATTAAACATGCTTGCTAAACAGGCAGGAAGAAAGCACGGAGATGAAACCTCCTGGCTTGTTCACTTTCCTGGCGTGAGAACATACACAAGGCAAACTGGGACAGCCACATCCAAGGACGGAGAATTCATTTCAGAGCCAGCAGGCAGAGAGTACTCATTACCATCATCTCCTTGGGTTTTTCCAGTGCATCCTCAAAATAAACGCTGCTACAACATTTATTGAACCTGCCCACAACTTGCCAGGACTCCACACCCAAAGAAACGTTAAAGTCTCAAACATCAATAAATTGGGGATTGGCAGGGTCTTTGCTAACTAATACAAATGGAACCAGCTGGTGACAAAGAGGCTTCTTGAACCTATTTTAAAATCAATGAAATGGAAAGCTGCTCACTGAATAAATACCTAATAAACTAATTAGATAGCAAATTAACAGCTAACTAATGAAAACACAGGAGTCCCACTCCCTCCTGGAAATCACAAATCCAAACCAAGTCTGCAGGGAGGAAACTGCTTATTTTTCATCCCAAATTTCAAGCTTACTCTCCAAAACTGTTTTTTTTTAAATCCATTCCTTCAACAAACAAGAGCAAAGCTTCTACTTTTCTTTTACAACACAGCAGCAAAAGAAGAGAATACTATGAATAATTTTGATGAATGCACTACTTCCTCTGCAGCTGAAAATCTGGGTTTAGCATCCTGCTCACTGTTTTTGCCAACATCCCTACTCCGAATGAATATCTTAATCCCCAATCCACAGGTGATTAAACACCAGGCCTGCCCCCCTCCTTCACTGGACCGCAAAGAAGTCATGATTCACATCATGATTTCTATAGCTATTAGTTCAAACATGTCTTTATGGGGGACAGGGATGAGGTGGAGAGGGAAGTGGAAGACTCAAGTTTGGTCTCTGCTTACAGAACTGTGTTGACGTTTTAATCTTTTTTCAAACAGAAATTGTGAGAAGGTATCCTTCCCTCCCCAAAGGCAACTATCTAAGCACTGACAACCACAATGCATCACACACATCATTCTCAGAGCATGACTGCTGGCATGGGCTCCTTAAAGGACTTGGGCACCAGGACCAATTTCTAAACTCAGTCAGAAACAAACACAAGACAGCCACTGACACATCCAGTCTGGGGCAGTCCCAGGAGGATAGTGAAGTACAACTGGACATATTTAAGGACACTTCAGAATCAAGTAAGAAGGTGCCTGTCCCACTCAAGAACTGGTTAAGCAGCAGCTGAATAGGGCATTTACAGAAGGGGGGAAAAAAGGAAAAAGAAAAAAAAAAAAATCACAACTTTGCATGATATCCAAACAAGGCTTCTCTGCTAAATGAGGGTTCACCCATATTTTGTTTTGTGTGTAAAAGCTGGTGCTCTGCAGGGGGCTGCAGGCAGCTAGCCTCACCCTGCCAGCATCCTGAGCTTCAGGTCACAGAAAGATCAGTCCAGCCCACCCCAGCCCCACCTCCCCACAACATGAGTTGGCCTCAAGTTTTTGCAGTCAAACTCTGCACCCAAATGTTGAATCCTTAAATTCTTCTTGCTGTTTTAAAGAATCTAGTTTGTTTGGTCTTTTTTCTTCACTTCTCTAGACAAATGCTGACACCCTTCTTCAAGAGGTCTGCCCTTTAATAACGGGAAAAGGGGAAGTATCTTTATACATAGGGACGCACAGCTTACTACAAGTAAGAATACAGATGATGATTATGAACAGGTTCTCCAAAATAGCTTCACAAATATCTATTCTGTTGGGTTTTTTTCCTCTATTTTTATTGAAACTTTGTACAGAAGTTTTAAACATTTCCATACAATACTTTTAGACAGGACAAAATGCCATGGTAAAGGAATGTAAACTGCAAGAAACACAGTCTGAAGTATCCAAATACTCTCTAATAAGAGTCTTAGTCTGAAGACTAATGCAGTAGGCAAAATAATATGCATACAGTATACAAAGAACAGTATACACAGGGCCAGCAATGCTAACTATGAAAATTTTGCATCAGATTTACTTCAAAGATTTATAGCAATATGGTAATTCTGTACACTAGACCAAAATTAATTTATTATACATCGTTTCTATGACAAAAAGCTTGTCATGAAGGACAGTAGCAACTTACAATATAATTAAGCTGTATTAATCTCATCAACACTTCTAAATGTATATTCCTACTACAATAATTTTCTTCAATATATTGTCTTGTAAGATCTTCAGAGACCTTTAAATAATACTTTACCAAAAGAGACCTGGATCCATTATAGACCTTATCTACATGCCCATTTGGCTTATTTAAAAAAAAAAAAAAAAAAAAAAAACAACAACAAAAACAAAACACAAAAAACAAGGGACAAGGAAAAAAGGCAGGTTTCAAATACTATAATGATATAATTTGGTTTTGGTCTGAAATGTATTTTAGTTGAATACTTAAAAAAACAAAAAGGCAGTTCATTAACTGGTATTTTATATAAAATCTGCAGGAAAAATACAACAGCAACAAAAACCAAAAATACTTCACAGATATCTTAAAAAACATTATATCAGAGATACAAGGTAAAGCAGCATCACTTTGACACTGTGCTTTAAAAATATGAAGATGAATGAAGAGACTGCTCTAGTGATATTAGAAAATTTGCTTTCTTCTTGAAGAAGACTACTAACATTTTGCACAGCAACTATTTTTATAACCACCTCATTTAAAAACGTGTATTCATAGACACAGAGAATTGTCATATCATTACCATTTTTGCTCAAAGTGTCTGACTTTACACAGTGAAACTGATAATGCTAAGTGTCACCAGATGTCACTATACCATGAATTCAGTATTAGAACAGAAGTGAACCAAATGCCTTTAAACCAACACCATAAAAGAAATAACAAAAAGTGTTTTGTAAACAAAACAAACCACTTTGCAAAACAAGAGAGTTCAGAGATCTCACAGTGAAATCAGAAATCCTAATTATATGTTTACATTCTAGGACTACTCTTTACCTTAGGCCAATTAAAGCACATTAAACCATTTAATTATATACAAACATTTTCTCAAAAAAATTTTAAAACATTGCACACAAGTCTGCTTTTTAACATCACATAACAAGGTTAGTTTTATTTCCAAAACAATTACATTTAAGGGCACAGAACATACAGAATACCAAATTAACAGATGAGTATTTTTGCTTCGCTATACATGCTAAATCCAAAGATTTCCTCAAGAAAGCTAGAGCTTAGCAACACCAACTTCTTCTATGTATCCTGTTCTCTGAAAGAGAACATTTCCCAACACTTCCTTTATCTTAGGATTTAAAAAAATATATATATAAAAAAAATAAAGCTGTATGTTTTGAAGTTGTAAGCATCTTCTGCTTTAAGTGTTCACACAGAGATCCTTTGACGGCTCTGCTCACTTCACTGTAACCTTGTGGGAAATCCTTTTCACTACTCAGTTACAGTACTCTCATGACTAGCATCAGAAGTCTCATGCTGGCCCTTCGGGGATTAGGGTGGAAAGAGGAACGCAGAAGCAAAGAAGTAGAAAATACATAAGCAGTATACTGAAGGCCATTTTAATTTCTTACAATCTGACCGTTTCCTTTCAGGTATTAGTAAAAGCCAACAGGAAAAATTACAAAAACAACCAAAAACCCCTAAACTTTGGCAAAAACTAATATCAAATCATTAATTAAAAAAAAAAAATTAAATAAGAACAGTTGCCCAGAATGTACTATTAAGCTCTCAAGAAGCCTCTTTTTTTTTTTTTTCTTTTTTAAATAAAAGGATTCTAAAAAAATTCTGGGAGAAAATTCAAATTTCTTAACAGAAAAATAAGTCAAGGGAAATAACAACAAAAAAAGGTATCTTTCCAAAATAAGTTTTTCCAGACTGTCATTCTAAGCTCAAGGCAATAAATAAACCAATCGCTGCAAGACAGAAGCATTTGTCCTCCTGGATCTACCCCGGCATGACTAGCCAGTCCCACAGAGGAGGCGGCTGCCAGGCACTAAAATTCATGGGACTGATTGTCCATTATGGGAGAGACACTTTGTAGTTTTACCAGACCAGAGAGCTGGTGTTTAAACCAAAATGTATTAACCTGGGTTAACACTTCTTCCACATAGATCATGATCAGAAGATCAGCAAAGGCATGTTTACGCTATAAAAAAAAGTCCCCAAGTAACTTCTTACACTAAGGTCCGTAACACAGGACAAGGTACTTGCTTACCAATAGACAGTTTGCTTCAAGTCTTATAATTTTTTTTCCTAATCAAGGCCTTTTATTAAGTGGTTATATGCAGAAAAGAACATCAGCAACTTCTATGGCCTCTAAGACACGAAAATAGAATATGACTGAAAGAGCCGGCATTAGGCAGAGAGTAGCATAGAAACATCTTTAAACCACTGAAGAGAAAAAGCACTGGAAAAATAATTTGCTTAAAAGCTTCTTCACAATAACAGGTCTAAAGATGGGGGGGGGAAGCAAAGTATTACTTTATTAAGATCCTGACTAACTGCCAGTTATCACTGTGATTAATGCAGCAATTTATTAGCTTAACAAAAGTGAGAATACACTCACTGGGAGAATCTCAAATTCAACAGTCAAAGGCTGCATCATACGTTTCCGAAGGATTGTGACTTCCTACCACAGTCAAGGACAATTTAACCATGGATCTGACTATAGTTATACTGAACAGGATACTGGCATCCCGTGTATTAACTCTTTAAATAGCACGTGATTGGGGGGAGTAGGTGGAGAATGAAGGAAAAACAAGCTGGGGAAAGCCACTATAAGCAAACCACTCTTCAGGTAGCAGTCAAAGCCATGCCTTCAGCTTCATAACCACATAAGGCACCCTGGGAAAAAAGCAAGCACAGATGAAGCAATGGCAGCCCAGCAAAAGGGTCCCTGAGCTAACCTGGCTTCACAGGTTAGGTACCAATGCATTTGTTAATACTGAGAGCAAAGAGGACTGGTCAGGAAAATTAAAGTACCAGCCACTGATAGTCATGCCAAGTTACTAAGGGACATCAC
>NW_010102076.1:77924-81429 GCF_000699245.1 Pterocles gutturalis
TTAGGCATATTAGCCAGATCCCAGTCTTTTCAAGACTATATTGTTGGATGGGACTTATCTTTACCCTCCACAAGTTGTTATTTTTCATCCCACTGAGATCAAGTTTCGCCCTAAATTACTTTATCCTGCATAGAAAAAAATAACTCTTTTATATCTTTCTTACAGTACCATCCTTCCCAACTCAGCCAACCAATTAAGTAACTTGGGATGCCATTAACATACTTCACATACTACAATTTTACTATTAAAAAGGATTTATATTTTTCTGAATGAAGGCAGCCACACAAACCATAAGAAAATGTGTCATGTCACAGTGGTATTAACATCAAGACTCAGGTATGGTAACTCTCCTCTTCTACATATATTGCAACACCACTCTTACACTTATTACTGTATTTCCAGTTAAGAGTAGTCTACTCTCCAGCAGCAACAACTAAACAAAGCAGAAAAAGGTGGGCACCTCAGCCTCTGTTTAAAGTCTTGGAATGAACAGGATTCAATGGATTTAAAAACAACACCAAAACAAACAAAAACCCACAAAAATGGAAGTTAATAATTTTATCCAAAAATATGTATTACACATCATACTACTAAAAGCTATTTGGACAGCCTGCAGCTTACAGCACCACTGTACTGGAAAGCAAACTTTATCCAGCAGTCAAAGGCAGGATTAACCCAAATTTAATCTCTACAAAACCATTTCACCCATATGGATTGGTTCTTGTTTATGTGCCAAGGAAACGTTGCTGGACCCTTGAATTGATGCTGTTGAACTGTCAGCATGGTCCCTCAGACTGTTTTTGGCCTAGCCAGTTCATGCTCTCCCAAACAAGTCCTGAGACAAGCTCGGGAGCAAAGACAACCAGAGGAATTGTTTTCACGGGAAGCCTGGATATGACCACTCTGCCCTGGAGGGTAAGGGAGTTCAATACTAGGAGTGCAGCCACACACTGTCAGCTGGCCTCTGCACCCAAAACCAGGCCCTGACTTGGTTTAGCATAAGGGTGCGAGCATCCAGGATGGCAACACATTGTGCTGTTTTACCCAGGGTGAAGTGGACTGAGCTCTGCAACTTTTCAGCCTGCTGAGCTCCATTGACCTGCTGCACACACATGTCCTCCACACCTGGAAACTGTTCATCACTGCCTCCGGCATCCATCCTTTGGGAGAAAAGAACCTCAGCATCAATACCTACTGATTGTCTGTGATCACCTGGGAAAAGTTTCAGTTTTTTTGAACAATTCTAAGCACAGACCTCAATTGCCGACACAGATTACAACTGCACGCACTCCCATCTCCTGACACAGAATCCCTCAGGAGTCACTCCTTAAAAAAAAGAAGGCTTGACAGCGTGAAAGGGGAAGTGAGAGAAGACATGAGGCAAAAGGACTCTGGAAAACAAGGACTGCTTTCACCTCCTTCCCCCACTTCCCCTTCCTCTTGTCTTCCCACTTGTTCTTCCCCCCTTACAGACTCAGTATGCAGCAGTGGTAGGGCTACAGTTATTTCCTTCTAGACACACACACAGAGAGGAAAACTGTTCTTTTTCAGTGTGTTTACCAAACTGAAGACATGCAAAGTCTCACACTTCTCTTTTTTCCATGTGGTAGAACCTACATACAGATTCTTCTCTAAAAAGAGGCTAACCCTAGTTATGTTCTAAAGGTTTGGGGATTGAAGAGGCTGCATATACACTCTTCTATTTCAATACACTACAAAAGCCAAATAAAGAGTATTTCCTTTTTTCCTTTCCCCTCTCCTCCACTGACAGTTTGTCATCTCCAGGTTGTTTGTTTGTTTCTTTTTTTAAATATAGAAACTGTTTGGTACTGGAATTTACAGTGGATAAAATCAAAAAGACAAATTTTCTTACAGAGAGCAAAAGACAGAAAGCTACTACCAGCTATCATGTTTTAAGTGCTGCAAGATGAAACAAAATATCATTTTTTTTTTGCCATAAGAGAAAAGAGGGAAAAAACCCACCAACCTAGAAGCAGTGCACAAAATTAAAAAGTGTTAATTTGGCCAAGGTAATACAGCTATGTAACAAAGAACGAATACACAACGATGTGCATCACAGCCTTCCATTTAAAAAAAAACACTTTCAACAGCTTTAATCATTTAGATTTTTACACACTGGTAAACAATTACTTGTTATCTTCAGCCTAATGCCAACTGAGCTCTGTAACAGCCTGACTTCAAACACAGCCACCTGCCTGCCTTTGGTATATTTATACATGTATACATGGAAAAACAAAGGTTAGTACTGCAAATGGAAAAAAAAAAAAGCAACAGGGAAAAAAGAAAGACACCACGCGACACGTTCTGCCTTCAGCAGAGATAGGACAACATGCCTCAAATGGTCTCTAAATAGGCTAAAGTTGAGTTGATCTTACAATTATAGCGTAAACAATGCCTGGGTTGCAGTTATGTTATTTGAAAAGAAAAAAAAAAAACAAAAAACACAAACACAACAAAAAAATAACCCCAAACAAAATCTCCAGAGACCTGTATCAACTTCTGTATGTTTTAGCCATACCCTTAGAAGTTCACTACTCACTCACAAAGAGAAATAGACAAACATGAATATTCCAAGCGAACAGACACAGACCAGTCCAGTATTTAGTAATAGTTTAACTTTTGAAGTCTCTTCCAGCATTTGTAAACAAACAGTCTCTTCTTCGATCTCCCGAACAGCTCTCTTGTTCATGCTTTTACTTTTAAAGCCACAGAACCAATCTATGAATTTCAAATGTCTCTCTCTATCATCAGTGTCTTCCTCATGCTTTTTCTCCCCCATCAAAGCTGCTTGTCCATTCGAATAACAATCAACTGGTGTCTCGACTTCAGAGTGACTCACAGAGATCACCGGGTTGCTGTCATCTCTGCAAGTAACCAGAAGATTGATATCCTCCGGCTTAATATTTTTAATATTTTCTTCCGACTTGCCATTTGGAATGATATGGTTAGCGTTTTCATTGCACTTGAGGATGCTCTTTTCTTGCACTTTGTAGAGCTCCTCCTTTGCTGTGTTCTCTTTTATGCTCCTGTTTTTCAAAGCCCAGAACGTGGTTGTCCGAACCTGCTCCTTCGTAGGCGGAGGCGTGAGGAGGCTTACTATAAAAGTCACAATCCCAGTGATCCAGAACAGAGCCGTTGCAACATACATGTAATGGATGTTTTTGATAAAGCTTGGCCTAGTATCCGGCTGGTTACACTCTGGAGCACGATAGATAAATGCCAGTACCAACCGTATCGCTCCAAGAACAAACCCAGCCATTCCGCCATAGAAAGCCCCTTGCTCATTGCAACGCTTCCAAAAGATCCCCATAAGAAACAGAGCAGCCACAGGTGGTGTCAAATAGTCCGCTACCTCTTGAATATAAAGGTACATCTGACCACCTTGCATTTCTACAATTATTGGGACCCAGGCAATGCTTATAACTACCATGAATGCAACAAAGACTCTTCCTACAATCATCAGTTCTCTGGATGTCGCGCTCTT
>NW_010102076.1:81460-86806 GCF_000699245.1 Pterocles gutturalis
TTTGTAGACATCAAGCGTGAATATGGTGCTGGCACTGTTGAATATAGAGTCCAAGTCACTCATCAGTGCAGCGATCATCACAGCCATCATCAGTCCCCGCAGACCAACCGGCACAAGTTTCATCACCAAACGTGGGTAGGCAATGTTAGAGCATCCAGCTCTGCTCCCGCAGACTTGAAAACAGTGTTCTGGATTAATGCAGGCGATATCATCTGCAAACAGTATTCGTGAAATCATCCCTGGGACAACTATAATAAACATTGGCAGCAACTTTAAGAAGCCTGCCATCAGAGTGGATCCTTTGGCATGAGCAATGTTTTTTGCAGCTAAAACTCTCTGAACTATGACTTGATCTGCACACCAGTACCAGACAGAAGCTGGAGTCTGTCCCAACAGAAATCCAGGCCAGGGAATATCTTCATCTGTTGGCTCGCGCAACATTTTAAGAGCATCAGGCTTTGGGTCGACATTGCAGGAGTTGGTATTGGAAATGTTGTAGGTTAACAAGATAGACGTAATATTTGGTGACGCTAACATGTACCTTCTTTTAACTTCTTCAAACCCACCAACCTCCGTAATACTTATGATCATAAGTGTGAGGGCACCAATAATCATAAGCAGAGCTTGAAGGGTATCTGTGTAGATGACAGCCACCAGACCTCCAGTCACAGTCAACAGTGCAGTCATTCCAATAAGGAGGATAACTGACAAATAGAGGTTCCAACCTAGCGATTCTTGAATAAAAAGTGCCCCTGAATACAAGTCAACTGAGAGTTTGGTGAAGATATAAAGAATTAGAGACAACGCTGCAAAATATATTTGAATTCTATGCCCTCCAAAACGCTTGGACAAGTATTCAGGCATGGTGTATACTCCTGACCGGATGTAGACTGGGACGAAGACCCATCCTAAAAGCTGCAAAAGCATTAAGGCGTTGAATTCCCACGCACCTACTGCAAATCCACTCGCCGCTCCAGATCCTGCGAGCCCAATGAAATGTTCACTTCCAATATTGCTCACAAATAAAGATGCACCAATAGCTACCCAGGTCATAGAACGCCCTGCCAAAAAGTAGCCACTTACGGTGCTCCGATTGTATTTCCACATGGCAAAAAAACCTATGCACATTACAAGCACGAAGTACAGTGCCACAATGGCAATGTCTGCTGTTTCCAAAGAAGCCCTCATTTTTGTAAACAAAATGACTTCGCACAGCTGATGTCCACTTCTCGCCCCCCAGCAAACGTCTTTTAAGCAACACGTGAACCAGTTAACATATATCAACACTGTGGATCAAATTCTTTGTCCCTTGGTTTGCTGTCCTGATGCTGGTGGTTGTGGTACATTTACTTTCTCCGCTTCTCAAATGGAAATTTGGAACTTAGCACGCACTTTTAATCCACATTCCACAAGAGCATCAGCCTTAACTCAGTTGATGTAGGAGAAATTCTTAGTTGCAGCTAAGTTTAGTGAGGCCTACTGTACCAACCCTGCAAGGCAGCAAAGACAAAAGACAAAGATTGAATTAGAGAAGAATTTCATGAAGTAATGAGAAAAAATTTGAAGTCTAGTAAAACAATGACTGAACACCAGAGATTTTTTCCCCCTTATATTTCCTGCTGTATTTATGCAATCCATAATACACAATTTAATATCTGTAAAACTAAGTAGGAATGCCTTTTACAAGGCAACTTTAATGTTTACAAGTAGCTTAAGGGACGCAGAAATTCTGGAGTATTAAATGACCCAAATTTCCCAGAGCAAGACAAGGAACAGAAATACATTTTATTTTTCCTTAGAGTCTCACAAGTCTACTTCTCAAGCCACTAAACAGTCCTTCCTCTTTCAAGCAATCTTAGGAAAAAAAAAAAACAAAAACAAAAAACAACTGCTAAGGAGCGTTAACCTGGCTAGTCATTTCCTGTATTGCTCTAGCACTTCACCCCACAATTCTTGATAGATCTTGGCGTTAACACGCATGCACTTGAGACAACAGCTGGCTGCTAGAGCTAAAAATCAAAGTCAAAAGCTGTCAAAAAGCAACATAAATTTAAGATCAGATGGAAAATCAAGGTTATTACACAGGTTTGAGATGAGCTTACACCTGCCTGGGGTACAGATTATTAGTTTTACATTTTACTCTGAAAGCTCTTCATACATATCCCATGTCATCTAAGTGAAGAAAAATTCCCCTGCAAGCAAGTGACAAAAGCAAAACTACACCTGACATTCAGCTTTAGGGTCTGTCTGCCATGTGCCTTTTGATACCCACACCCACGTGGTTTCAGGATTTTTGGGGAGCACCTGAGGCACAGAAGGAAGAGCTGGATGGATTTTGGCAGCAGTTACCATTGCTAAGGTGCCAGGAAGCACTGTTCCCAGGACCATTCATTTGCATCCAAGCACAAGGAGGATCACTAATACCAGAGGCAGATGGTTTTGAGGCAAAGTATACCCTGTCACTCTATTCCCCAACTCCCAGTCATACGCAACTCTACCAAAGCATGTCAGGAAACAGGCACTCATTCAGGCAAGCAGGATTGAAGCGCTCAAAGTGGAGGGAAGGGGATAATAAAAAGACTGGCTGAGAGACAGCCAGACAGGTGGGAAAGGAAGGGGCACTGAAAAGCTGCACACTGGCTCCTATCTCCTATTTATGCCTTGAGAACTATCATCTACCTATACCCACCCAAAACCATTTAATGGGTTTAGAGAGTGCTGGACACAAGATTCTTCTACTTCCTACACCAAATGGGCACAGCAAGGGAAGAGAAGACCAAAGCAAAGAACCAGGTTAGTCTAAAGATCAGAACACAAATCTTTGGCATTCAGGATTATTACAGAAGAGTAAGGAACAGGATCTGACTCCATTCCTCTTTCCCACTCACTGATAAAGGTAATGCATGCACACAAAAAAAATTCACTGAATCTTTTTTCTGACCATGAGGTCTAACAGCTTTAGAAGTCTTACAAGGATCAGCTTCAGGCATTCCCCCTTCCACTTACTTTGCAGAAGTGTTTTTGCACTGTGCTGAAGCTCACTCTTCTCTATTAAATAATCTATGATGCACACGAACACCTAGATAACATAGTCTACTATTTGGGTGGTTTCCTGTTTAGCATCCCTACAGCATACTCATATTGTTTAAAAAAAAAAAAAAGAAAAAAGTTAAAAAAAATCACTAGTTCTCAGACAGACAATAATAAAAACTGTAGTTAAGGCTGAAAATGCACACACTCCCCCTCTGCCTTACTTTGTGCGTTACTGAAGGCAGCAACAGTGCTGATGTATGAATGCACACTTCTCATTAAGGCAGATGTATTTTAAAAATAGCTTACAGCAAACCACAACTTCAGCCTTAAGGAGAAATTAAAAATCATGTTATTTGTACAAGCTGGCTGTTTTTCAACAGTACTTCAGAATAAAAAAAGATAGTAAGGGTTCCCCACCACCACCACAAGCCCACATGAGAATACAGATATTCATTCTGCTGGAGTTACAGCCAATAATGAGAGACTACAGAGACATTGCACAAAATGGACTGATTACAGTAGTGTGCTAAATTTATCATGCTCATAAGCCTCAAGCCACAGATGTATTTTAAATTCTTCCATAGAAGAATTCACATTTATCCCCACCCGCAAATGCAGAAGTTAAATAGTCTATTAGTTTAATCCAACACAAAATTATAAACACTTCAGATCATATGACGCCATCAGATACAAGTATAGTGTACTATTCTTAGTTTTAAGCACTTCTGAGTAACTCTTTAATAGCATTGCATCTTTTACTACATTCAGAGAAGTTTTCAAATGCAACTACATTATAAGGTTTATACCAAAACTATAAATATGTTAAGGAAAGGGGAAGATGAGATTTTACTCAGACATAAAGAAAAAACTGCTATACAGAAAATTAGAATAATGGGCAAGCTAAAGAAATAGTAGTAACTGACATTTTCCCTCTTCTACTGTCCTGCTCTGTTAACGAAAATGTTAGACTTGAACTTTAGTTCACTTCCCACCATCTTCCCTGTAGGTTAATCAACAACCTTGCAAAACTATACTATACAGCAATATGAATCAATCACAAAAATATTTGTTAAAACTACATCTATTTGATACAAGAGGTACCCAGCTCATAATATAACCATTACAAGTACATTCAATCTCTCTGAGAAGTGTGTTAGTAGAAGATGCAGCTGCTCTTGAATAAATTGTGACATTTTTCAAATAGGATACTTGCCAAACTACAGGGGGCTCATGCTAACCAAAATAAGCAATACATGAAGTTTCTTGAGCATTTTCCACTGGAAGGTACAGCAGCTATGCACTTGAAATAAACAGTCTACAGAGACCTGAACTATCACCTTTCTAATCAACATCTGAATTCTGCAGGGTTCTGCTTGGTTAAGCAGGAAAGACTGCAATAGGTGCCAGAAATTTGCTGCACTGTCACTAAATTACTGTACTAAAGTAGCTCCTTGTACCAGTTTCTTATTAGACCTAATTCTAAAATAACCTTGGAACTTTTTTCATTACAAAAATGAGACTTGTCCCTCTGAACTTTCAGCAAGTTATGACCTCAAGTCTTAAGAAGGCCTTTTGAGACACCCCATGTGAGTTTAATCTCAAGTTATTAGAACAGTGTACATTGTGGCACTGACACAAAAAAAGACAGAAAGACAGCACTACTGCCAAGGACTGATTTTTTTTTTCCCTAAGGCGGTTTTCTGGCTGGATCACATCAAAGACACAAAACAATGTGCTTCCCTCTTGTCTGAAGATAGAGAGCTACAGCTTTCTTGAAACAATGCATATGTCTCTCCAACAGGCAGCCTGTCCTTTAAGGAAAAAAAAAAGTCTCAAGCAATTCCCTGGAGAGATATTAGATAATGCAAAGCAGATTTAGGGTGGGATTTTTAGGAGAAATTTGTATGAGTGTTTTAAAGGAAAACTTTCTCCACAGTGCTTTCCTAATAAGATGGGTCTTTAAATATGCCAGAATCAAACTGCTTCAGCCCTAAAGCAACTATTTGTTTTCTGCTCAGTCTATTTATCTTCTCAGCAGATGGGAAGTTTCTCAGCTGACTTCCCTTTTTTCTTGCAGTTAAAGAGTCAGTCCCAATGGCCAACGCCTCAAGGGTTAATTTGACGATGCAAAGGCCCATATATCACACAGGTGTGACCACTGCTATAATTTGTTAGCAAATTAAGCACATACTTAACTTTGCTCATACACTTCCAAGTAGTTTGGAGGCTTTCTTAGAACATTTTTCTTCTGCACTCCCACCTTTTTCAGGCAGGGGTATGTTAACTCATAACAGTAGCATTCTGCCTGCTGAA
>NW_010102076.1:86837-96284 GCF_000699245.1 Pterocles gutturalis
TCACTTACATGAAAGAAAAGTACCCAGATTGCCAGGCTCAACAGCTACACAGAAAGTATTAACAATCTCTCTCCCAGAAAAAAAAGAATAAAAATCTCATGCCTTGAGCAGACCTATACAACATTCAACCTCTCAATGGTGTCGTCTGGCCTGCTCATACTGCAGGCTACCAGCTACAGACAGGGAAGTGAGTTCCTACCTGTCCACTGGTAAACACAAGGTTGTTGAGGTAGCCTATCTCTCAGGAAAAAAAGAGGAAAAGGTTCATTCCATTTATCGCAGCACTCTAGAATACAAGAAAAAGGAGTACAAATGTTCTTCATGGAATAACGGATATATATCAACTTATCTTTATGTAGTACATGCCCTTGAGAAAGCAGGGGCTATCCTCGCCAGCTGCTCAAAAGAGCCCTAAACATCCAGGACTGCAGTTTCAGGACTTTCCCTTGTAAACCAGGAGCTGAGCAGGAATCCCACCTGAGACACATGGCATATGTTGTAGGAAGCAGGAAAGCTCGGAGGCAGAAGTTGACCTGTTGCTTCTAATAAATAATGTAAGTTAAAAGACTGGACTGGCATTCCCAGCAGCTCAACAGGCTAGAGTAGAAGAGTACCACGTTTACAAGTCACCTGAACCACCAGCGACCTGACTAACCTGCTTGCCACACGTGCTCTGCTGCCCCAAAGTGGTACTGCATCAACACTTCTGCTGGCCTCGGAGTACACAGGTGCTGCAGAGACAATGCTATAAATCATCACTACCATAAAAGTCCGATTTGGGGTACAAGGTTCAAGTCAGTCGCTCAAAGGAGTTGTTCTGAACACGTAATGCACTTTTTTTTGTCTGGGGTTTCTGCAATCTCTCTAGTGGCGATCTTCATTTCACTGCAGCATCAGAAAAAGAAGCTTGCTCCACAATACATTCTTCTCAATTCTTTTCTAAAGGACTGCTGAAGGAGACATGAGAGAAATAAGTAACCTCACAGTATGCAGTTCAGCAGAAGAAACAGTGCATTTGCCAGTCAGAAATGCAATGCTATCGTGGAGTATTACAGAAGCAGTAACTGGAACACTGTAAAGCCAACCGAAGCTGAAGGGCACTGCAATTGACAGTGTTAGAGTAGTAGATCAATTTAGTTGTTGTTTTTGTTTTTAACCACATACCCCACACCCCAAGTGTATACACCTATTTAAGTCTCCTATCAAGTCACAAATTAAACAAAAACAAAAAAAAGCAGAAAAAAGAGGATGCAGCTTTACTGCGGTGCTTGTTCACCACACTGTAAACACAACAGAAGCTACGCTACTGTCAAACTGCAAAGCAAAATGAAGATGGCTTATTTTCTGAAACCTACATCGCTAGCAGTGCCTCAGCAAGCCACTTCATGCCACTGCCTGTGGCATTCACATTTGGATGGTTTCTTTCCGCATGAGTCAGTCTCCAGCACTAGCGAATTTATTTGCTCCCACTGTTCTTCCAGAAAATCCAAACACGTAAAGGGGAAGGCTGGGGGGTGCGGGCAGTGTTTAAGCTGAGGACAGGAGAAAGAAGAAAGTTCAGTTTTATTTGTTCAAATAAAGAGATACCAGAAAGACAGACTGTCTTCTCCATGCCTACCTAGACACACTGTAGTCATCTTACTCAGGTCTTAAGAAAGACTAGCCCATCAGCTTAAGTTTAAATTAAATTGACTACTAGTCTAAAGAAAATGCATAGGTAAGTACTTCCTTTTTGCCTTGTCAGCCCAAAGAATTGGCTTATATTTACACAGGCGACAGATGTAATCTGGATTCTCTGAAAAGAGCAGAAAGGCCTGCTGCTGCTCAGCACCACTGAGGAACTGGGCTGCTCTTCCCTGGCAAGCGAACAGAATCATGTGTAACTCTGCTATAGCTCAAGCAGATGACTACCAGAGGCTCAGATTCCCAAAGACGGGTCATCACTATAAGCAGCTCCAACCCTCAGCTAGGAAGCCATGCTTTTTTTTGCAACTGCAGACAGATGACATGCTTCTTTTTACACAGGAACTAGAAGAGGAAGGAGGGTATTAAGAAGGCACATGGTCAACAGTAACTCAGTAAAAAACACAGCAGGTCGAAGGGAAAGCAAGCCATTTTAATGGAGGTGGGACAGGGTGTCTCCTCCATGAGATTAAAAAAAAAAAAAAAAAAAAAGGAAGATCCTGGCATCATGCAGCATCAGGCAGAATTTTCCCTGCCAGGTAAGTGTGTCAAGATGTCAGCTGACATACTAAGTTGCAAGTTGCAGGGGGACAAGGAGCCCTAAGACTCAAACTCCTTGTGGCAACCTAAAGTTCAGAAGCACAAACATTTTCACTGCCACTGACAAGTACTATTTACCTATATTAGTTTGATGAATTACTTAGTCACTAGGACAAACAGCAAGAGAACACTTAAAACAAGCATAAACACACAAGTATTTGATTTCTATAGAGGACTTGGATCACATAATCAAGTTTTCTGGATGTAGAGAACAAACATTATCACCCTATCAGAAGCACACCATCAGCAAGTATTGTAAAACCTCTACCACTACTGCAGATGACCATTTTCTTTAGCTGCAAGGTACAAAGATGTGATCCAGTTGTTGGTTATCACCATTCAGCAGTAATTGATGTAAGTGCCATACTCCTAGCCTAGAAAAATGTGCTCGTCGACTTCATCTGAAGAGGATTTTGGCAAGGAGAGTATAGACTTCAGAGGTTACTTAGGGAACAAGAAAGGAGTAGTGTAAGTGTCAGTCACCATGCATCTGGGCAAAATACTAGGAAGAAATTATTCCTAGAATTTCTAGGGGGAACAAAAAAATAAAATCAGACTCGTTAAATTTATTTCGGACTTGCCTCAAGTTCCCGTCACACTTATGGCTGCCCACAAAATAAAGCATCACAAGTTTTCTTGAAAGGTGAGACATGAGATTCAAGGGCATACATAATCTTAGAATTTAAGTTTGAGGCCTTCCAAGCTTCATCTTCTGGGTGGTCTTGTGAGACTTCTGATCCTTCTTTGGGATTTTAAGACACCAAAAAAAGGCTTAAAGTTATCTTGGTTATGAAACAACTAGTGCTATTCTACAAAGCTATAGCTTTGTAATAACCTATATTAAAAGCTACCAAACATTGATTTATTTTTCTAATATAGTTACAAACACATCAACTCCACTGAACACATCCCACTCCTGCATCCACACTCTGCATGTACCTTTGTTTTTGATTACTATTCCATAGATGTTTGCATAAGTGAAGCACAAAGACTGGCCCACAAGTGGACAAAGCAGAATTAAAAAAAGATGTGAGAAAGAGCAGAACAATAGTTCCTATGTAGTTCCTCACAATCATATTTCTAGCATTCACGACCCTTCCTTTACACCATCTGCTTTTTTCCCCCCTCCCCTCTCCTCATCAGGGGTGATGCTTTGTCTTTAGTATCTCATTGCCACTGCCAGCATTTGCACTAGTGCTCCCACAGTACAGATCTTTCACTTGCACAGATCTTCCCTTACTTTCCATATTTTTACTTCCCATCTCTCCTGTCCCACTTCTGCATAACTAGTTATATTTTGTCTGTCTGTCCTCCCTTTTATTTCTCCCCCTTTCACTTTCTTATTGGCTCTTCTACACAACGTAGACCAGAGATATTCCTGCCGATTCACTGGGCAGGTGGCTTTAAAGGGAACAACCTGCTGCCCCGTCATTCAAAACAGCACAGCAGCTGGTATATGCAGCTCTACCAAGCAACTGCTTCCACATAAGCAACTCTTAAATTGCCGGAGACTTATAACAGAAGAGAGCAAAAGAATTAGCAGCCTGCTCTGGCTGGAGTCTGATATAAAAAGCAATGTAAGTTACTAGATCAATAATCAACCACCAAAGTAATTTTTTGATGGAAACTGACAGTATTATTGCTCTGGAACAAGAGAACTGGAGAAATCAAATCCTCAAAGAATATGTAAAGGCAGCAAGAACTGCCATCACTATAAAATATGGTATGTATGATGTATTAGAAGCAAACATATACAAACATTCATACTGGAATTAACTAAGTGATATAAGGGACATATTTAAAAGTGAGTCACTCAAGGTTTTGGTTTTCTTTGGGGTTTTTTTGGGGGGGGGTTGTTTGGTTTTTGTTTGGGTTTTTTTTGTTGGGTTTTTATTTTTTTTTGGGGGGGGGGTTGTTTTTTGGAGTTTTTTTTACAAAAACTGAGAGCCATGACAGGATTTTATCACTACAACAGGTTCTCCCTCCTCCTTTCTCTTTCAAAAGTTAAAGGATAGAAGACGATCTGCTCTCATGCTGAAGTTTACAAGCATCTCCCTGTTCAAATAAATGATGCATCCACATGTATACATACACACAGTGAAGAAATTAGGAGATATACACTCACAAGAGAAGAGCACATTGCTGAGTAGGTAATAGGGGAAAAGAGGAAAAGTCTTATCTTAAAGGTTAAGCTGCCATTCCTGCCCACTGAAAAAGGGCTAGCTAAACCCCACTGAAGTCTGCCAGTCCAGCACAGACACAAGGGCCTGCCCCCATAGTCCTGCCTCAGCGGTCAGGCTTGCAGCTCTACAGCTCAGGGAACAAGGGTGGCAGAGTTAACCAGTGCATTCCATTACATACACTCACTTAAGCACATCACTTGATACACTGCAGAAGCCTGTATAAACCAAGCGGCTTTTAAGTCCCTTATTCTTGCCATCAGCTTAGTACTCAGGCTGGACAACTTTGCCAAATTCATCTAGCTAACAACTACCTGCTATAAAAAGGCTTAAACTATTTTGTAGAAGAGAATAATCTTCTGCCTCCCCCCATACCCAAGTCAGGCACATATCCCATACTTGGCATAAGCTTAGAAGAGGACAACTCTCAAGTTTTAAGACTGAAAAGTGGCAAACGTCAGCCAAGAGGGTATCATTCTCCAATGCTGTCTTTCTCACACACTTCAAAATCCAGTTATTCTTATAGAAATGTTTAAGGCAGAAAACAAAAAACTGACTCCTACAGGACAGTCAATGTTAAATTAGTGGTTTTCCAATATCTTTTAGTTACAACTCCTTGGTCTTCTTTCCAGCACCACCCCTGACACAAAGGTCCTTCCCTGCCAGGCATAATACTGTGAAGAAGAACCTGTTTCAGCCTACTAAAAAAGTCAAGAGAAGAAAACTTTTGTGTCATTTTAACCTGCTAAGTAGGAGAGAGGGGCAGGGAAGACACGTAATTCAACTGTAAGAACAAGTAGGTTCACCAGAAAGGAAAGAATATAAAACCAGTACCTGCCTGCTTACTGCCCTCTTCATTCTCCCCCCACTTCTTCCTAGCAACTAAGATATCAAAAGCCCAATTGCTGCAGCTGCCTACACAGCAATTAAGTGTAACAGTCGAGATGTCAAGTAACACTACTGCCCATTACTTTGGCTTTCCTAAAATAGCTAACAATCTCCACAGCAGGTAGGGAATTTTTGAAACATGGCAACTCACTCCAAAGACAACAAACAGATGCTGAAGAAAAGTTACGCTGTGTGCATACGCCAGTCAAACCAAGAGCCCAGATTCACTGTAGTATTACAAGGGCGGATGGGCAGATGGATGGGTCCCCCAGTCCAGGTACTTGCTGAAACAAGGTATGACACATACTATGTGTTTGTCCTTTGTTACAGGTGAAGTGGGGGAGAACACTATGCCATTAATAAAATATTTATATGCTTCCTTATTTTTAGAAAAACATTCATTAATATAAGGTATTTTCAAACTGTCCATTCACTTCAGTTCCAGTCACAAAGTTGTTTTGTTGAAGACAGGTGTCCCAGCTCGCAAGAGTTGAGCAGCAGCGAGAACAGCATGGGAATGCCGCCACCTTCTCTGTCTGTCCTAGGTTCCCCAGGCTGCCAATTTTCCTTGGAGAGTGTCTCACATTGCCGCCCTGTGGTCAGTCTGCAAAACAGCATGAGAGCAATGGGGAGCCATTTCCAGCTCTTCCTTCCCTTTCCCCCCCACTTCCTTCCCCGGCCTCTCGAGGGAATTTCTGCAGGACAAGGAGGGTAGGAAGAGGAAGCCTCCCCGAAGAGCTGTCCTTTCTCCAGCAAGTGACAACTCCTGCTAATTTACTAGCGGGTCACGACCCTTCCCTGCTGAAGGTCCATGCTCTGCCATAGTCCCCCTCACTGAAAGCCGAAGATGAATTTCTAATTATTTCTAACTTTCTCCCAGGAGAGTAATCTTTTGCTATGAATAGTAAAGTTTAGAGCATGAACAGCTGTGTCTTCATTTTGCACCTCTACCTTCACCACAACTGTAGTCTTTGACTTGGGCTCTTGAAGGTAGGAGACGTGTTGCACGCACACATCTGTATGCTACTGATAACGAGCCTGCCATCAAACTCCTCAAGCGCACCCTACTATTTGTCATGTGCATGCTGGAGTGTAGACAGCCACACATGTGGCAAAATTCAGTATTTCCACCTTAAGTTCTGGTGAATTCACTGGCCTCCTACCTTTCTTCTCCCAAAGCATCTCCTCCATATACTCACACACAGAGTAACACAATCCAAGTCCCTCACTGCAGCTACTCTTCAAATACAGCAATACCACAGAGGAGTAGGGGTTTTTCTTATTTATTTACTTTGGGAGTGTTTTTAAAGGCTTTTTTTGTTATTGTTTCCCTAAGTCACTGATTGAGGTCTCTGCTGATGGACTCTGTCCACAGGCAATTTACAAAACACGATATTCCTAGTGCAAGTCAATTACCTAATTAGATGCTACCTACAAAACGGGACAGAGAATGGCTGCTCAGCTTTGACTTCAGAATAAAGTCATGAGCTTTTGTGAAAAGTACATGCAGAGAACTACTGACAAAGTTTGAAAATAAAAGTTTTCCCCCTTGCTGCCCCCTCCAAGCTCTTGGGTGTTGCATTTTTAAGACACAAAAGGAAAGCTGAAGAAACTCTGAGGAAGTCCACCAAGGATCAAGGGGACATGGAAGCATCAGGTGGGACTGAGGGGTCATGCTCACCCTGTAACCATGTCCAGGCTAGCTGGGTATAGGAAGGAGACCCACTGCACAACAGACTCTATGGTTCACAACAGAAGCCACATGCAAGGAAATAATGAGGAGGGAACCTCAGACCTGAACACAAGTAGTGCTACAAAGCAACAAAAAAGAATCTGAGGTATTTATCCTGCCTAGATTTATGAAAATGCCAAGGTAACTATTAGAAACAACCGTGGGTGGGGGAAATCTCACAGAATCACAAAGTTTGCCTCTGAAGAGAGCCATGGAAGTCTACCAGACTGTAGCTCTGAGAAGATTTGTGCTCAGGCTGCCAGGGAGCTCACAGCAATTAACAAGAGCCCTAAAGCACCCAAAAATCTGGCAGCAGGGGCTCGCCTTTTTTTTTTTTTTTTTTTTTGCAAGGCAGGGGAGTTGTCAAGTTGTCAGAGATGAGGAAAGATGCCACAGACACCAAGAGAAAAGTCAGCACTTGCTCAAGCCTCAGACTAAAGTAGGCACTGGAGCACACAGCCATGGCACAGAGAGACGGACATGGCAGGACAGTGAACATCTGCCAAGAAGCAATGTGATTTATTCAGGACTGTATATGATCTCTACAACTTCTACAGGAAGGAGTTATGTAGTCACTCCACAATTTCAGACTGTTTTATTAGCCCCATATTCAGATCTTCATGTTTTGACTAATTTAAATTAGCATCACAGTCAAGATCATGCACTGCTATGGGGTCATTACAGCAAACCCTTCGCCAGGATTCAGCAGCACCATGTAGTATATAACCGCTACAGAAATTTTTTTTCAAGTGTTCTCATTACACAAGAAAGGCAGCAGTAGCAAGATACTGGAACACACACACAAAAAAGCACCTAGATCTGGCATACTGGCAATAGCAACAAAAAAATCCCCACCACGTAGAAATGGACTCTGAATTTCAGAGTTACAACAAGGATAAGTTAGAAACAGCAGTACACCTGAACAAAAACATAGGTGTTTTAACATAATCACAGAGCTAAAAAACGCCTTAAGATATGTCAGGAAAGAATATACCAGAGACTCAAACTTCAAAGAGGAAAAGGTTGCAATGTTAAATCCTGAGTGCATTGATGCTCATTAGAAGCATCTTACACCTAAAAGCTTATCACTGTGTTTCTGTGCTCAAATCGTAGAAACCAAAGATCCTTTCCACCAGAACAGCTCTCCATGGCATCCTTTCAGAGTTGTCAGCTTATTCACGTCTCCGTATTATGTCAGATCTGTTATGCTTTCTGTCCTGCTCTGCATTTATAGCATCTGCACGGCATAACGCATCTCCCACATTAACAGCATGTACACATCTCATCACTTCACCTACAGCTTACACATGGATGGGGAAAAAAAATAATAAAAAAAAAAAAATCACACGTTGACAACCCAAGTCCAAAAGCAGCATGTTTTGTCAGAGCAAATGCTGCTCTGTGAGATGGTGCAGCAAATGTCACCAGATTTTTTTCCCCTGTTGCTGTATTTCTCCACTAGAGGACTCGCCTGAGAAATCTACTACAGCTTCTGCAGTTAAGCCAAGTTAAAAAAAAAAAAAAAAAGCTAACCCTGACATGTGGATGGTACATGCAAAATGAATGGAAATGTACTAGTATATGTAGCACATGTAATACATGAAGACATGCCCCCCTAACTACAAAAGAAACACAGCAACACTATTTAGCTTCCTGCTATTCTATGACAAATATACATGTTCGTTAAAATTAAGGTTAAATGCAAGAGCAAGCATGTCCACAGTGGGTCAGATCATAAGGGTTACAGCCTAACAGAAGGGCTGCTACATTCCAACACCAGTACTGCATATTAAGCTGGAAAGTAGCAGATAAACAAAAGCTATAGAAGGTACTAGAGAAGAGCCCGTATCACCTATTATTTTCCAAATAAAGGGTCCCATCTACACAGAGATGTTTCTCTTTCATTATTATTTTTACGCACTAGTACACATCCCCCTCCCACCCCCCGCACTGCTTCAGCCCTTGTAAAATAGAACGAGCATCACACAACCCCTCTCGCTCACACCATGGCTTATCATCACGCCGCCAAAAACGGTGGCAACGGCCAGAAACCCTTCCCGTTAGCGATACAGCGAACCGTATCGGCAGAGCTCAACTGGTGTTAGCAACGGCAAGAGGAAAAAAAAAAAAAAAAAGGTTGAGACTTCCCTGGTAGAGAAGGGGGCTGGGGAGGCAGGCAGCTGGCACCCTGCGAGGGGGAGCTTGCCGGAGCGAGTCCCTGCTTTCCCCCACCAAGGCTCACCGCAAGGCCGCCCAGAGGCGAGGGGACCTAGCGCGGGGCAGCTGCGACCTAGCAGGGGACCCAGGGACGCCATCGCAGGTGCTAGGGTGGGAGGGAGGTGGGGCGGGAGGGAAGAGGCAGCC
>NW_010102077.1:0-13424 GCF_000699245.1 Pterocles gutturalis
TCAGGTCTTCCCCCCTTCCCGCTTCCTGCAATGAAAATCGCCTTGGCTCCATTTTATTCTTGAGATCATATATACCCGTAAGGACTAGGTGCTCTTAGAAAGGGCCATTGTGCTGGGGGATACTAGCGCCTGTCTCTGTTTTTTTTTTTTTTTTTTTTCTGATATCCTGCAATGTGGTCTGTGTTACACCACAATTCTTGCAAGCCTTTACTCGAGCCTTGAAATTTGCAGGTAAAATAGATTGCAGATGTATAGAAGTAGATTTGGTAACGACTTTCTCGTACTTGAAAACAGAAATGTTATTTTTCTGTCAGTGGGAAGGGGGGAGCAGAACACAACATCGCTTTTAAAATGAGAGGGGATGCACGCGGGCATTCTCTGTGTGCCTTCGGACTCGGCAAACTGAATGGATTTGGTACGAGGAGTCTGTGTCTCCTTGTCCCGAGAGAGGTAAACCCAGGATGTATGCATTACAGTTGTTCATTCATCAGCGGCTGCAGATAATGCAATTACCAAGTCAGCGGCGCATGGATGCTGCTCTGCATGTCAGAGGCTGAGAATACTGTACTTTAGGAAGCCAGCCCTTGCTGTAGTTTGGGTAAACCTGAAGCTGGGAATGGCAGGATATGAAACTGTTGTGTCTTTAAGTAGAGAAGAGGCTACCGGTTAATCTCATTTTATCGTTTCTGAGGATTTGTATTTTGTGTGCTTCTGTGCAGAGGTGTAAATACCTTTTGCAATCTGTTCATAAGAAATTAAGGAGTGAAAAATAATTGGCAGTGGCTTCAGGTATCACCAGTGCTTGATGAATGGTAGATGGTTTAGATGCCTCAGAATTCACAGTAGTTTTAATTAAATCCTATCACAGAAAGGGTTTCCTTTAGGTCTCAGTTTTTTATTTACGTATCAGATTCTGCAGCCCTGGTATGGCTACCTTTCTCCTAGGGTGTCTTGCAAAGGAAAAAATCACCAGCATGATTGCCATGGACACAACTATCCTTATTTATTTATCAGGCTATTAGGGTAATGAAGAAAAGCCATGCCTGCCCTGCTGCGCAGATCTCCTTTCAGCAAAACTGCCTGTGCTCCTGCTGTTACCCGTGTTTGATTTTTAACCAGTAGGTGGCCTGTGCTCGTGTCAGTGACATGTTTGCTACACCTACACGTATTCATCGTAGCCCCCAAACCAAGGGGATCAGAGTGGAGCCCAGATGATTATTAGTAGGATTTGTTCTAATCAGAATGTGCTCTTTACTCTTGTGCCCGAAGATCAGTGATTGCTTACTTGTAGTTGCTGCTTCGTTATTCTTCTGGGTGCTGCTGGTACTGCTGCTGCTCTAGGGCAATATTTGGTACACTAGTATTTTGTTTTTATGGATTATGCTACTGAAAGGATTGTTTGCTCTTGTATTTGTTCCTACCATGTCATAAACACTATCTGTCCCAGACAACTTCTCTACCCAGAAGGTACCGGAAGGCAAGAGGACGTTTAACTTGCTCAAGATTACTGGCAGAGTTGGTATCTCTTGACTTCTAAAGGCTGGACCACATTGGTTCTGCTGCACATATCCATATACAGAAAATAGGTATGTGTCACATTATGGTCCCTAATGACTCCCACTTCTTTTACGGTCCCCTTTTCTTGTTCAGTAAGTATACAGGCTATCTTTAAATAGGAGTAGTTATTTTTAAGGATAATCCTGTTCTATAAAGCCAATATTGATTGTTAATACCATAACAAGAGATAAGTAGAGGCACTTAAGACACAGCAAGTGTGCCTTCTTTTGATTACATCATTTTTTTTGTAAATGTAAAGAGAAATATACACATACATACAAGCTCATGCCTAAGGTGTCTACAAGAAGAAACAAAGTGCCTAATAAATTTCACATGCCCAGAATGCTAACCTAAAAGTTAGGAAGGTAAGAACTGTGTGCTCCATGTGAATACTATTTTCAGTTTCCTTTTTTCTTCAATACATAAGTGATTCAGAGAGTACAAATCTAAGGATTCCTGCAAAGGAAGGTCATGTGATTAAACAGGTCTCTTCTTGAGTTTTCTGTTTGCAGGGGAGAAAAAATATTTGGGGGGGGGGGCGTGTGGAAGGAGAGCTCAGAGGAACTTTGAAGCACTCTGTAAAAGTTGACTTACAAGTTTACTGTTTTTGCAGAGGTTGAATCTGGGGAAAAAACAGGAATGTTAAACCTTTGTGCAAATTCCATGTCCTATTTTTAAGAATGTTCTCAGTGTATGTGTACTTGGGTGCATGCATGTGTTTGCAGACACTTGGGTCACTATTAAGAGATGGTAGCAGATGTTGGTCACAGAATTTATTTATTCTGATGTGTTACTATATACAACGTGCTAATTAATTCATGAAACTACCACAGAATGCTTTGTCTGAATGGTATCCTGCAGCAGAGAGCTATACTGGTTAATTATCTGTTCATGTGTTTCTTTGGTGTTTTTTCAGTTTTCTGGTCCTTAATTTCACTGAATGCTTCAGTGGTCTGTTACAGAACAGAGCAGATGGGGATACCAAGGCAGTGCTGTTGATGTTTTTGTTTGCTTTGTTTTGAGTGAAGACTGTAGTATGTATCTCCTGAGATGGATGAACAGTCATCATGTTTTCTCTCTTTACTGAGTCCTTTGCAATGAGCCAGAGAAGTTCTTTTGGTTTGATCCTGAAGTCTTCAATCCCTTCCATAATCCCATTAGCTTTTGTGGAGCTATATATGTGAATGAGCATGACGGAATTAGGTTGTACAATGTGTGTTTTTTGTGGTGCAAGTGTTAAGACAGGGTCAGCACTTTCATTGCTTAGCGTAATTTATATCAGAGCAGAGGCTACCTGTAGGATTATGGAAACAGCTTGTGCCTTTAAAAATGGACAAGAAGTTTTCAGCAGAGAAGTTTTTTTTTTGTGTGATTTTTGCTTTGGATTTATTCAGCATTGGTAAATGTGCTGGCAGCAAGGATGATGTTCAGTGTTCTTTGAAAATTGTTTTAAATTTAGTCCTTTGAAGTTCTCGGTCATGGGTAGATTGTTTTTTTCTTTGCTCTTATTGTGTAAAAGAATATGCTAAGACTTCTATTTGCTGCTCAAGATTTCTGAAGTAGGAGCCTAACAAAAGGCTGGATTTCAAACAATGCTGGGTACCCAGCTGCTTCCCTTCACTTTTTCCTTTTCCTTGGGTGATTGGCATTTAGTCAGTATATCTAAATAGGGATTTATGAACCTGGCCTTCGACTTCAATATGATTTCAGCCTCTGTTCCTGTGCAGATTATATTGTGACCCTTCTACATTCCACAAAGCAAGTGGTATTTGTATCCCTAAAAAGAGAGGGTTTGGGAAGTGATGGTGTTGTGTCTTCACACTCAGCTGAGACAGTGCTTATCCAAGCATGGCAGTAAAGGCAAATGAGCTATTGGAGGTGTCTTTCAAATGAAGTGTCATACTGATGCCATGCATGCTTGGGTTCTTCAGCACTCTGCAGTTTTTTTTTTGCATGAGAATTGATCCGTGCCAAACTGCAGCTTGGATAGTGGTGGTCAGCAACTCTGTGTTAACTCTGCTAACCAGATGTAGTTATGCCTCATTCATTCTCCTTGTGTGTGGTTGCTGAGTGTTGCTAAAACAGACACTACAGGCCATCCCAGGGAGAAATGCTATTTAAGTACTAGAAGGTATAGTACCTTTGTATATGCCTCTCATGGTTTCACTAAGGTGTCATAAAGCATGATTAAGTAGTTTTGGATCCCTGCATCATAGATGCAGTTGGTTGGAATGTGCTTAGAAACAAAAATAGTATTAGATGAGAAGAATTAAGTAGAAAAACTGGTTTGTGATGTGCTTCTTGTATCAGACAGTTCATATCTGAATTTGGGTGGGTGAATGCCTGTATGTCACTCGGTACTTTATTGCCTCTCTTTTCCTTTACTTTTACGCCTGACACTCTAATGTGTACAGTGTAAACCTGGGTGTTTGAGTTTCCTACCCATTCTCAGTAAGAGGAGATGATCTGGACTGACTTTTAGGCAAGTTTGTTCTGTATCTTGTGTGAAGTCTCTCTAGCAGCAGAATTGCAGAGTAGCACTAAATCTGTTTCTTGTCTGCAGATGCCAGCATAGGCAGGCAACTCTGCCATCACTTTACAGCAGAAGGAAATGAGCTGTGGAGAGGTAAAGCAATTTCTACAAGAAATTATCTTTCATATCCATAGCCAATCTTGTAACAGTTTATTGATGCTTGCCCTCTCCATAAACAATAAAAACTTTGAAGTGAGTGGCCTTATCTTAGAAAGCAAACTGTTGTTGAAATTATTATTTGTTAAGAAGACTTCTGAAATAATTCCACTTCCTCTTATCCTGAGAACCAAGAGAAGATTGTTCAGTACTGTAACAGCTGGGGGTTTTCAATGCCTCCATCAAAATGGGAAAACAGGAAACAGCAGCATGCATGAAAATGTAGTTTTCCTACAGGTTTGATTTATAGCTATTCTCATATTTCAAAGAATCAATTATTTACATAATATGAATGAAATACGCCCCAAGACCAGAAGGCTATTCTGGTTTTGAATAAACACTGCAACACTCATTCACATAGAAGCAGAAGTTGTATTTTTGCCTAGAGCAGAATGAACACAATTAGAAGGAAGATGACTGTGTGGAAAGGGAGGCTAATAACAGAATATGACTCAATTTTTCTTTGTTTCTGTGTCTGTATTGATCCTAGCATTTAAAGGTCAAAAGTAGTGGTTGTTCAGTTATTATTATGAGTTTTGTGAGTTTCAGCCCACTTTCCAGTGCCTGCAGCATTGCTGTTAAAAGAGACAGCAGTGGTGCCCTTGCAGGAAGGCCAAGCCTAATGGTCCTCACAGTCAAATGCCTTTTATAATCACAGGCATGGTTCTTCCGCATGAAGCAGGGTCAGTCAGTCATGTGAGGTCCTAAGAGAGAAGGGCCAGATTTAGGGACTGTGCACCTGGAATTTTGCCCAGCTACGTCAACAGCAGAAATGACATGTAAGGTAGTGTTAGCCCTCACTGAGCTCAAGCCCACAGTTTAGAAGAGCTAAGAAAAAGCAGTAAGTCCTGCACTGGAACAGAATCTCGTTTGGTGTAATGTGGACCTATAGCTGTCATTATCTCAAAATATAAATTCATCTGAGAGTTTATACAGCATTTATGGTAGATAATTATGTATTTATAAAACTGTCCCAGTCTAGGCAAATTTACAGGTATTTGTTATTATTACATTTATTATTGGTGCTATTTAAGCAAGGGATAGTACTAGACTGTATTGTGTCTGTTTCCTACTGTCCATGCTCTTTGTTGTGGTGTGCTCTGTCTGAGCTCTCTAAATACTGTAGAAACTATTTGCAAGTGCTTGTCAAAATAAGACTTGTGTTTGCAGCAGTGGTACTTGTAACTCCCTTTTATTGGCTAATTTTGTAGAATTTTATGGAATGAAGTGTTGATTTTACAAATGGTTATTTTTCTGAAAACTTGGGTAAAATTTATTTGCACATTAAGTACCTCTAATCCTCGTGGAAAGCCATTCTTGTGTTTTGGAGGTAAGCCAGTCATAAAACATAAACTGTACTGAGAGAGTAGCCAGTCATGCAGCACTGAGCTCCACAAACTGGATGGATATTGAGGTGTGGTTGGCAGCCTTTTGCTTGACTCCCAAGTTGAGATTTGGATGGTCCAGCCAGTGCTTGGTAGTGGGGAAAAGAGTCAGGAAGACTACTGTGATCTGTCAGTGTCTACACTGTGCCTTGGAGGATGACCCACATTCTAGATGCTGGGTAACTCACCACCACCCGGGGTCTGGCATCATACTGTCCCTAGCAAAGAGCCTGAGTTCAGTCTGCCTAAAAGTGCTACAAGTCCTTGCATAAGGTAGTGTGGGACTGTATGTTATTTTCAAATTAATCCCATCTCATCTTGCCCACCTGAAATTATCACTGCAAGGGTAGATGGCATGACTAGAGGCTGTAGCGTGTAGGGTCTCCTCACAGTGCTGGCTATGATTAAGCTTTTCTCTGGGAATACCAGCAGTGTCACTGAGGTTCCTTTGAGGAAATAAGTGGATTCACTGCTTTAGACAACTATGAGAATACAAGCTCTCTCTCCAGAAGCCTTAGAGAAGATCTTTGTGCTAGTTACAATGGAGTCCCCTCCATCATGTAGTGTGAGAGATACTGCACATGGTATTCTGTATATCATCTTAGAGTTACCAGGAGAGTCTTCTGTTGCAAAGAAAATTGTGATGAGTTACTGCTTAGCACCCTGTACCTGTATAACATGTATCTGGAGAAGAAATCTTCTGAGAAACCTGTGGGGGACAAATCTGCAAAATTGGGAAAGAATATATGGCATATACAAACATGTTGGGTGACAGTTAAAAGCTATATGTGCTCTAGAGTTACAGCTTCAGAAAAAAAATTATTAGGTATCACAGTTTCTCCTTATGTGGTATGACATTCGAAGGGCTAGAAATAGCAATCTGATAACATGTTTTAATAGGCAACTAGATATTTAGTTTTGTTTCTTCTCTTGAAAGGTCTGTCTGTGCTTTCAGTACAGCTAGACTGAAAGCTCTTAGGCTGATTAATTATTAAAGAACCTACTAAATATTTTACAACTTTTTATTTTTTATCTTATCTAATGGTACTTTTCTTCTTCTAAGAGTTTACCACAGCAGAGGAAAACTAATCACAATATATGCTTAGAACTGATATGGCTTCCTATAAAAGATTTAAAAAGAACAAAGATTATGTAAATATTTGTTTCCTCACTTTGCGTCAGTTTCTTCTTACTTTCTCTACAGTAGGTCTCTGAATCTGTTTTGTTGGGTAAGTAGCCAAATAAGGTTGGGTTTTTTTTGAGATATATTGTACATTTATATGTCTAGCAAGTTTGTGTTCTCCTTATGCAAGATGTTGTATGAATGTAGAACAAATGCAGATCTGTATGGCAGAAAGTTTACTTTCTAGAAGGATGCGATGTACCAAGCAAGAGCAGCATGGTACTGCAAGACTAGGGTATACACACGTTCATGAAGAATTCATACTTTTTGTCTTACCTGTCCATATTACTGGGCTCCATCTCTTAGTATATCTGTGAGATAGGAATCTTTACTGCCAACTATACAAATGTATGAAAAATCATAGAATCAGAATCCAAACATAGAATCAGATCCAAAACCTGGAAATAATGTTTCCTCAGATGCTGAAGATATTAACTTGGATATTAATTTAACACCTTGAGCACATCATCAAAATAC
Source organism: Pterocles gutturalis (assembly GCF_000699245.1). NCBI lineage: Eukaryota > Metazoa > Chordata > Aves > Pterocliformes > Pteroclidae > Pterocles > Pterocles gutturalis. The sequence goes on from NW_010102077.1 coordinate 7,292, forward strand.
TTGTACGGTCTTTGTACGGTCTTTGCTTGCAGTTCTAAGATCTAGATGTTTTGAAAACCTGTACAAATTGTGTTGTGGTTCTCCTAAAAGTGGTGCTTAGTTACACATATGGCAGTGCTATAATACAAACATTATAATTGTTAGGTGTTCTCGACCTTTTTTGCAGCAGGTTCTATTTTATTGCTTGGATTCCGACAGCACTGGCACAAACTAAGATCAAAGCCCTTATAACAATAGGCCTTGTGCAAACAAGCCAGAGACAGCATTGACCCAGGATGCTGTAGGGCTAAGTGAGAAGTCTGGGAGTGGAAAGACCAGGAGGAGGATGGAGAGGCAATGGGGCGTAGTGCTGTTGGCATGGTCTCTTATGTGAGGAATGAGACGAGGCCTGGTGGGCTACCACTTTTCCCTTTCCTTGGCTTTGCAGCTTGGCTTTGATCTGTGATCTGGCATCATTGGACAGTGTGCATATTTGATAATGAGTCTCCTCCTGCCTCAGATAGGTATGAGACAAAGCTAGCAGTAGAAAACCCACAGACTTTGTAACCTCTTTTTCATAGCAGTCCGCATAGTTTTGTGAGACTTCCTCTGTGAAAACTTTCATAAATAATACTCTCCTCATTCAATAATGAGATATATTATCCATAGAAAAAATGCCTGGAAGTACTTAAAAAGAAAAGAAACTTAACAACATCGTCACATCTTACTGACTGCAAGACTGATACTCATGATAGAACAGATCTTCAAGCCTGGATATACTTAGTAAGTTATAATATACGATATATGTATTTATATCTGTGTTTATATAAATAAATTTACAGATATAAATAATATGTAATAAAAGTTCATTAAATATATATAATTTGTCACTTCAGCTTTCTAGATGGTCTCTGGAACACTGTTCTAAAAGCAATATCAGTAGTTTAATCACCAGGCTGTGCTTGTTTCCTTAAAAATTATACTTAGAAAAATGAAAGAAAGCCTCCAAAGACTGTTTCATATTACAGTTCCTAGGTCACAGCACCCCATTGTGTAACAAATGGATATGAATGGGGTAGATGACTGGCCGTCGCTCTTTGTGCTTAGGATACTGAAGGAGTGATTATTAGACTTAAATTATGTTGCTTATGTTTTATTTCTAATTAGCTGAAAAATGTAATGCACGTATCTTTACATGATGGTTGTGATCTTTTATAAAAATGCTAGACTCTATCTTGGTGCTAAAACCAAACAGTAAGGACTCTAAGATAAAGGGTTTAGGAGATTCTTTGGTTAGGAAGCCATGGAGGGACAGAAAGGAATGCTATTATTTAGCTCTGAAGGGTGGGAAGCGGGATAGATTTAACAGTCAGATGTTCCACATAAAATCATTCAGCTCAGTGCAGGAAATGAATGAGGAAGAGGTGTTCTTTCTCCCCAGCTGGCTTTAACTCGTGGCACTCCTGCCAGTAAGTCTTTTTCCTCAATCTGCATATTTTGTGAGGCTGTTGCTCTTTGGGTGGAATTTTGAGAAAAAAGAACCCAGGCTTCTTGTTTTGCAATCAGATTCCTGGAAGGAGTAGAAGCACCTCAAGATCTCCCCTTGTCTCTTCCTCTCTCCCTTGGAGGAGGGGTTATAGCATTAATGTCCTAATGTATGCCTTTGTAAGGTTGGGAGATGGCCTCTGGAGAATCGCTTGCTATGTCATGAGGCCTTATTAAAGAGGAGACAAAACCCTTTGCCATCTCACAGCCTTCACTTCTGTTCTTTCTTGCTGTCTTGCTTTGTTTTTTACTAGAACAAACAAGCTACAAGCGCACTGGGATGTGCATGTTTGTGTCTATTGAAAACCGTAGTGTCAGGCATGCGCTCATTGTGTTGACCGGAACAAATGTTCTGCTGCTGATACTGCACTCACTAGAGCTCAAACACAGTGTGAGTTGTGGTATTTTGTGACTCATGCTTCATCAGACTATGACTGTTAGCTGTGTTCCAGCCCTTGCCAGTACAAGGCACCCAAAATCTGATCCAAACTTACTGGAGTTGCAGGAAACAATCTCATTGGCTTCAGTGAACTAGATTCATCCAGAAAGGTTTTGGGCAGAGTTGTCAGGACAGGATGTTAAATAATTTCTCCCTTTTGGTTTTTAAATTTAAATAAGTTATCCTGGAATAAATAGAAAGTGAGAGAGAAATATGGCATAGTAGTTTGTTACTTTTGAGCGATGTCTTAGGCTCAATGGAAGGAATAACCCCTTACTGCCACATTGCAGTTGGCATGATTCACAGGAGATGCCAAAAACTCCTGTATAGGACACCATGCTGATTGCCCTGTGATTCTCCCCACTGCTGCTGAGATTCCCTGCTGTGGAGAGATGACGTTGGCAACTTCCAGAGGCCAGCCCACAGGGAAGGTCCAGTCACGAGCGGTCCACTGTTCCCTGGTGCTGTAGGGCTTGTACAGATTCCTCAAAGAGAGTTGATAGAGGAACTCTGGAGAGGGCCTAGGGCATTTATTGTATATATTAGCAGTTTTTATTATATGTATTATCAGCTTACAGTCCAGTAAGAGAAGACGATGTGAGCATCTCCACCTCTCCCTCGCAAAACAGAACTGCTGGTATTTTCCCCAATCTTAGTGTGTCTACATGAACATCTTAATTTACTTTTTAACTGTCACTGGAACTGAGTGGGTTTTCTTTTTTTATTAAAGATGACAATTCTGCTCTTTTTTGTCAAACATGGTCCTGCTGCCTTCTTAGGTGAAGTACTCTGTTGTGGTTTTTTGCTTGTTTGGTTGTTTTTTTAATATAGTCTAATTTACAGAGCCTGGTATTCATAAAGGCTTGTAGTTCAGCCCTGTGAAATCCCGTGACTAATTCATGATATGCCCTTGTTCTCTATAAAAGCTTATAAGCCCTTGGCCAAGAGATATGATGGATGCTTCTACATACATAGTTTATTTCCTTTTACAGGAAGACTAAAATTTTACAATAAATGATTTCATGCCTGTCTGTCATAGGTTTTATTCTTCTACTAGTATTTTGCAGTGCTGCAGCAGTACTAGGCCAACATGTCTTCCACCTTTGATGAAGATGGGAGAAGTCTGTAGGAATTTCAGGCTGATGACAGGCTTTAATTAAGACCCTGATCTAGTATGTTCTGTGCTACATGAGCTAAAACGAAATCACTGTTGGTGGATAGCGGCTCACTGCATAGCAATTTGATCACATCCAGGTTATCTACTCATATAAATCAATTCAGTGAAGTATTTTCAAGTGAAATCTAGCTGTTGAATTTGAAAAAAAAAAAACCAAACAAACCATAATAATTTTATATGGACTCATGACCTTCAAAAATACCATACTGCTTCTCTGGCATATCTGCTAAGATGAGAATTCAGTCACCTGGCAACAGAAGTCCTTCGTGAGTCCTGAGTACAGAGACACCCCAGAGCTTCTGTAGCAATGAGTGACAGGGAATCCTTGCTGCTTCAGCTGCTGGATGTCACAGACCTCTTTGTCTTAGGTGACTCCTTGATGCTGAACTAGCTTCTGGTTGACAAGTTAGCTTCTCAGACAAGTTACAATCCTGTGAAAAGTGCTTTACTTGGCATCTTGCCAAACCAGGATCTGTCCTTTTATTAATTCAGAATTAATTAATTAATTCTGTTTCTAATGGCTTAATAAACTAAGGCCAAGTCTGAGAATGCAATTCATTTTTGTATTTGGGAAGGCTCCCACTGAAATGAAGACCATTTTGCTCGAATAAGGAGCCTTGGGATCACTGCCTTTCATTATTAAAGCTCTATTAGAAGCAAGTCACTGTTATGTTGCCTCCTCTTGTCATCACGTAGGTGCGGACAGAACAATAAAAAATCATCTACTGCAAGCTGGTGACTGTATGCAGGGTAGAAAACATTCACCAGCAAGCTTATCTGAGCCTGTCTCAGCACCCGTCCTTGCCTCTCTGTGGCATTATGCCCACGTTCTGGTTGACACATGCTTTGGAACAGAGCTCTGTGAAGCACCTGTCATGTCTCTTGATGTGGTGTCTAATAGGGGAGGTTTCTATTTCCAGCTCTGTTACTGATACAGAGCAGGGTGAGGGGTAGATTACACAACACTCTTTTATGCTTCCACTCTCCTGTCTATGATGTGGCTGGAGGATTTTTGCTGGGCAGTCAGAATTGCCTTCTGTACAGTAAGAAGCTTGTTTTATTTGTGCTAGTGCTGGAGGTGATTTTTGGTCAGGAAAGGGATGTTCTGTCCACTTCCAATGTCTGAATTTACATGAGAGCATAAATGATGCAGGAAGCCATGTTGATGGGTCACTGCTGGGTGTGTGCTGATTGTCATATCATCCATGGCAAGTAGTTGGTGGGCTCATAAGAGAAAATGTGAGCAAGAGGTCTGACCATCTCTGCCTGGCACTTTGCAAGTGTACGGAGACGTTAGCGCTGGTGATATCCCCTCATGTTGGATATGTCATAGAGGCACAGTTCCAAGCATCTGCTGTAACCTTCCCCAGAAGTGTCTGTGTTCCCTGCAGTGAGTACAGGAGCTTTCACTGCATGTGGTTTATGGGAGTGACTTTTGAGTCATTGTGAGTGGAAAATACAATAGATGCGTGAGATGCTATCTTAGCGGAAAAAAAAAAATAACATTGCTGGAGTTGACTTAATTGTCTTCACTACCATAAGCTTCCACTCTAAATATTGGAGCTTTCTACATTTTCTTTTGTTTGGTCAGTGTCTTGTGCAAGTCTGCTAGTTAGATTTTTAGAAGCAGTGTATGTTATCTTTCAACTCTCTTTTGGTTTCCCCTCCATGAAATGTTGAGATAAACACTTTTACAGCCACTAAGTGGTTGTGGACCATATGTTCCTTTAAAAGCTATAATTTCCCACTGAGGGCATCTGTTTCCGTTAAGCCATTCTGGATGTGTGCTACATGGTAGAACACCCACTGACATGAGGAGCTGCATTGTAACTCCAGCTGGGTACAGTGCTGGTGCCTGATGCTGAGACCTGAACCCAAAAGCATAGCTCAAGTATTTGGAGCCTAACCTGATGCCAGATCTGAGTCTGAGTGTGAGTAATTTCTTCTTTAGTTGTATGCAACAGAGAACATATGCAAAAAGTGTCCTGGCATGGTCAAGGGTAGAATGTTGTTCATGCTCCCAGAGCCATGATAGCACAGGCGGAATCTGATGCAGATATACAGTGTAACAGAGGAGCAGCTGCATAATCACTAATGATTTAGTAATGGTGCATAATTCAATTCACTGGGTACCCTGGACATTAAAAAAACTAAAATAAGACTGTCACTTTCCCCAAGCCATTTTAAACCCTGAACACTCACCTTACATGTCACATAAAGTTAACAAGTCCCATAGATCTTCCTAAGGTCATGTCGTGGTTTATAAAGTCACAGGGACAGTCCTTTGTTAAACACCTGGTGGGCTGAGGCAGGGACAGGGAGGGTTTCACTCACCGCTTAGGGTCACGGGCAAGAAACCCACACGACTTGGGAAGAACAAGAAAACAACTGAATTTATTAACTGTTTACAACAAGAAGCAAGATACCGAGAGAGAGAAACCACATCTTAAAAAGGCACTTCTCCCCCACCCCTCCCTTCTTCCCAAAGCCCAAAGGCTTTGTCCTGTACCTTCTCCCCGCCCTGGTGGTGCAGAGGGGCAGGGAATGAGGGGTGCAGTCAGTCCGCTGCTCCTTCCTCCTCAGGGGAGGGCTCCTCACAGTCTTTCCCAGCTGCAACGTGGAGTCCCTTCTCACAGGAGGGTCCTTCTCAAACAATGCTCCAGTGTGAGTCCTTTTCCACACGGGGCCACAGTCCCCCAATGACTGCCTGGCTCTGGTGTGGGCTTCTCCATAATTCCTACGTGGAGTCCTCCACGGCTGCATCTTCTTATGGGCTGCACCAAGGGACAAACCGTGTGTCACCATGAATCTTCACCTCGCTGCAGGGGAAATTCCAGGGATGCTTCCTTTCCTATTGCTCCTGTTCTCTGACTGAGTGTCTGCCTGGCCATCTCTTTCAGAATCCTGCTTCTCTCTCTGCTGCAGGTCTTCATTAGCTCCCAAGAGAACGGACTCTCGGGCGAGCCATGGCGGAGGCCTGGGCTACTGTCACG
>NW_010102077.1:13696-46747 GCF_000699245.1 Pterocles gutturalis
TTGCTGCCAGCCGAGCTGGAGTCCAGGAAAAACATTAGCAGCTACTTACAGGAGCCATTACTGTGACCCCTCCCCGCTACCAGACAAAACCAGCACACAAAACCACAACAGGTCCCTAATGGTTCTTATAGAAGAGCAACTGTTTCCTGAATTTAGAACTGTGTGATTCTGAGTTCACTCAGTATGCACACAGCATTCACATCCTTTGGTGTGAATTACATGCTTGAGCCCTTTCAAAGTACCCATGTAAGCTTACTCCATTCTTGTTAGCATTATCAAGGATGACCAGCCTTCAAGGGTGTTTGGATCTATCGGTTTGCATCTGGCTTTTTTTTTTTTTTTTTTTTTAATAAGGGCCAACTCGGAATCAAGCAGGGATGCAGATGTGGCAGATTAACTAATTTTTTTGTTGTGGCAGCTGCTGGCATAGCATGTGTCACAGATGTGGGCTAATGTCGAGAGAAGGGCTGTACAGAAAGTTCACTGTGACTATTAAGGTGAGCAGTCTCTCTCCTGGGAGTTGGGCTCTCGTGTCTGGGAACCCCGGGTGTGGACCAGGAGACTCTTGTGCTCTGTGCTGTCCCAACTGGAGGAAGGAGACAATCTTAAGAGCAGGCCATGGGCACGGGACAGCAGAATGATACAATGCACATGTTTCTTCTTATTTTGCTGTGGCCTTCACTGGGTACTCCGAACAATGAGTTATCCCAACTCCATTTACTATAGAAGGCATCTACTTGACTAGTCCTCAGTTAACTTTGGGATGCCCAAATTAGGAAAGCTGGAACCACAAAAGCAAAGGAGCAGAAGCAAACAGAAAACAAATACAGCTAGCCAAAGGAACGAGAGGTTCAGCACACATACTCCTGTCAGCTGGACTCTTACGCAGCAACTGTTTTCCTTCCTTAATCTAAAAACCCTTTCTAGATTTTAAAATGGTTTTTAATTCAAAGAAATATAGTTTGTTATGCAAATCTTATGATAATGTCCCTTCCTGATGCTTTAATATTTCATAAGAAAATTCAATTTTGAATCTAAAAATTACGTTTATGATATGATTCCAGAGCAGCTAACTACCTACTAGATGGTTGTCCTCAAGCAGAGGGTTTTTAATTTCTGTAACCCTCCCCATATTTAGTGGATGAACTAAATGAAATAAGTATTTAATGTCCTTCTGGGGACTTCTGCAAGGTATCACTAAGTAATCCATAAAAGATAAAAAGTACACTTGTGATCTATTGTGGTTTTTTTCCTATTCTATATAAAATGCACAAAGGGTCCCCCTGTTTTCTACTTCTAGTTTTTGTCTATATGATAAAAGCTTGTCTTGTTTCCTTTTTTTTTTTTTTTGTTTTTTTTTGTTTTGGTGATTTCTTCCAGTGTGTATCCGTAATTGATGATCTGGTAGAATTATTTTGGGGATATTATGAGAATGAAAGCTGACTGACTGTCCAGGGAAGAGGTATTTTGTTTTGATGACTTAAAAGTTTAAAACAAATAAAAATCCCAAGCTTTTGAACACCTGAATAAATATTTGGGAGAAAAGTTGTTGTTTGCCAGAATGTAACAGCTTCCTCATATAGATGACTGAAGGAGCTTCAAGTCTACATCTAAGACATCTGAGGAAACCACAGAATAAGACAAGCGATATTATAAATGAAAAGAACAAGTGGCAAAAAAAGTCCCTAACACACGTCTCTCCCTCATTTTAAACAGTTTTCAGGCCTTTAAGAAGTAAAAAAAGAGGGTACAGAATGGGAAAGGTCATCTTGTATATATTTTACCATGAAAGTTAATTTAAAAATCATAGAATCATAGACGGACCTTAAAGAACATCTAGTTCCAACCCCCCTGCCCTGGGCAGGGGCACCCTCCACTAGACCAGGTTGCTCAAAGCCTCATCCAGCCTGGCCTTGAACACCTCCAGGGATGGGGCATCCACAGCTTCTCTGGGCAACCTGTTCCAGTGCCTCACCACCCTCACAGTAAAAAAATTTCTTCCTAATGCCTAATCTGAATCTACCCTCTTTCGGCTTAAAACTGTTACCCCTTGTCCTATCACTACACTCCCTGACAAAGAGTGCCTCCCCATTTCTCCTGTAGGCCCCTTCAGGTACTGGAAGGCTGCTATAAGGTCTCCCTGGAGCCTTCTCTTCTCCAGGCTAAACAACACCAACTCCTCCTATGGGAGGTACTCCAGCCCTCTGACCATCTTCATGGCCCTCCACTGGACATGTCTTTCCTGTGCTGAGGACTCCAGAGCTGGACGCAGGTGCTCCAGGTGGGGTCTCACCACAGTGGAGTAGAGGGGGAGAACGCTCCTTTTGGTGCAGCCAAGGATACGGTTGGCTTTCTGGGCTGCAAGCGCACGTTGCCAGGTTATGTTAAGCTTCTCAATCAGGCTGATAAGCAAGGTATTTTTTGTGGTAGTAAATATTAACTAAATATGTTGACTGAATCTTTCTGTATGAAATTAGCCAGACTGCCACTGTTTGTTATAAGTAAAAATATCTCTGAATTGTTTCTTTTTTTTTCCCCTCACCAGTCCTACAGATAGCTTTGCAATTTCTGTGCCACTTAACATGGAGGAGTTTAGAAAACTTTTTTTTTTTGTTTGTTTTACTGCTGTTGGTGATTAGTAATTACTCTGGCTTCAGGGAATCATTCCATTTCTTTGTGCAGGAGGGTTTTGTTTTTCATTTTATCAGGTTCTAATCATGGCACTGTGGCTTGCTTTATAAAAGCTGACTGATAAAGGGTCAATGTTTATATGAGTGTGTGACTGGGGGCAAGACCTCAGGGCTGAGGTGGAAGGCAGGGCCGGGAAGCTGCTAGGCAAAATCTGTCTGGCAATACAGACCAGGGTTGTTCTTCCTCCCTAGGAAACAAGATAAGTCATGAAGTCACACCCTGTCCTTCAGTTCCAGACAGAAAATAAACTCTAAACCGCTGCTTCTTTCTTACTCAACTCTATGTATCTTGTTAATACTATGTATGTGTGTCTTCTGGGAAATGTTTTTCAATTGCCAGAGTGTAGCTAGACAATTGAATTGATTTGATTCCCTGAGAAGCTTAAGAAAGGTATAAAAAATTAGATCTTTTTTTCTTAAACTAATTCATATAGCTGAAAGTGTTTCATCTTAGATGTTGTTTAGGATTACAAAGTTTTCTACTAGTGCTTTGTGATGGGCTGGTTTTGTGCTTGATTTGTATGTCTGTGTACTCAGTGCTTTGCAGGACAAACGGTAACTGTTTTAACTCTATGTTGTAAGTCCTCTGCTGCCTTTGGAGTAGCTATTGGAGAGTACGGGAGAGCATTATCTCTCTGCCTAGGAATTTGTGCTTTTGGAGCAATAACATGTGCTTGCTGTCCTTGCTTACTTGCTGTAACAAGTACTTGTGTCATCAGTGAGGCCATAGCTGAGAAGGCTGGACAGCCGTAGTGCAGCAAGGTGCTCCTTTGCACAAGCTGTTGGTTTATAAATACCACAGGGAACGTGTTTTTCAGTGCTTCTCTGTGACAGAGAGAGAGCAACTATGAGAAGACATTGAGGAGAATGCAAAATGCAAGAGGAGAACCCCGAGTCTTTACAGCCTCAGCTCTTGTCCACGTTGTTGCTGCTTTCTTTTAGGAATGGATGAGGCAGTGATACTTTTTTTCTGTACTGGTTTATTTTAAATTCAGTCTTAAGTTACAGGCAAGATTAGAAATAGAGTTTTAATCCAGATTTGAGCAAACTGCTGTCACAAGAACTGCATTTGATTACTCCAGTGTAACCTTTCCAGTCTGTGGTTCTGATGGGCACTGATAGTAAATTGAGTAAGACAGCCTTGCAAAATCGATGCTAAAGGACAGCAGTGCCTTCTCTGTATGAAATTCATCATACTGCCATGCCTATCTGTAAAATCTCTATTGCTAAGAGGAAAGGAAAACATCTGAAAAGAAAAAGGAAAGCAGTGTTCTGAAGCAAGCCCTGCAGTGTGTACCATGTTGCTGGGATGCTGTCAAGACTGGTACTAGAAAGTCTGTCCCAGCTTAAGCTACACTGTCTTTCTGGGTATTCCAAGATAGGCAAGAGATCCAGTTCCCTCTTGTCAAGAAGCATAGGAACAGCAGAAGAGTACTGTGGCTTTAGTTCAGTTGGTCCTTCTTGGCCCTAGGGGACATCATCATCATGAGTTTGGAAGGATCACTAGTGTATATTTTCCATAGAGCGCAGTGGCTGTCAATTTTCTCTGAGGGAAAATGCCATCACTTATTTTTAGCTCCTGCTTCAAGGAACCTCAGTATTTCATGCAGAAATTAAATCTTGTTCTTTCTTTTGAGTCAACTCAGAGCAGTGAAAGCTCTGTCCTTACTACCCAGATGGAGTTCACATTCTGGTCTTTGTGACTGATTTTCTAGTGCAAGTTCACGTGAGGCTGTGAGAGGCTCCTGCGAAAGGCCTGCATGGAGAGGCTCAGTCACAATAATTTCATCCCAGTAGCAGGGCTGCTGTAATTGTAATTGCAGTGTGTAATTAAGGTAATATGGAGCTGTATTACTCACATGTGCCATTTTTTCATTAGAAATGTATGATTGTATTTAAATTCTCAGGTGACATAATCCAGTACAGCCACTGACGCCTGCAACTGAAGCAAAAATGCCAGTGTAATCATAAAGGCCTTTATACTTGGTTCACTGAACCTGACATAATTTCACTCTGACTTATCTTTCAATCTAATCAGTCTGTACTAAAATTTAAATTCAGCATTTTTTTAATACATTGTCATGGTTTCTGTCTGGAACATTAGACATGGGTCTTTTTATTTCCCCTCCTGAGCAGCGTGATGTTAAGCAGTGAAGCGCTCAGTGACAGTAAGAGATCCTTGAATGATTGAGGAATGCATCTACAAAAATTCAGTGACTTTCATATGTCAGTATCTCTACAGCTTACCTCCCCCCGTATCTGAGCAATGTGGGTGCTCTCAGAATTCCTTTTTGCCTTCCTGTTCTTTCTCTAATAAGGTCTGAACCAGAATTGCTTATCTAAGAATCCTTTAAGATTGTATATATGTGATATTTTAAAACTGAGATAAAAATTGGATGACTCAGATGGTCAGATTTAAATTAGTTTATTAGTTGTTGATGCTTTTCAGGCATTTAAAATGACTTATTAAGTACTTCAGATAATTAAATATGGTCTTTTTCTGCTTTCTCTTTCTTTTTATCTCCCTCTTAACCTGCTTGGAAAAGGAAAAATGAAAAATTATTTTTGTGATAGTACAGAGGTGTCCTAGTGCAGGATTATTATTTCTCTGCAAATCAACAGAAGAAGTTTTCAGACAAAAGCGTCAAAATGTGATTTCTAAAAGCTCTGAACCAAAGAAGAAAAAATGAAATATAATAAATATTCACAATGTGTAATTTGTGAAATTATTTGCAAAACAAAGCAAAACCTTATGATTAAAAATTTTTTGAGTTGAGAGAGTGAGCTCTCCTGATTTCTGAATGTTTAGCTGCAGGCCTGCTTTCGAGGTGGCCATTTTGTAAGGTAGCCACATTCTGCAATTTGAAGCCCATGAAGTCGTTTATGCCACAAAAATCTTAATTCAGAGTTTATTGTTGTAACTCTTGTAACTCTAATGAGCTATAGTGCAAGTCCTAACAGCAAGTAGTGCTCTGAATAGCTGTTATGAGGTGTGACCTATTAAAGTTCTCCAAATAGGATAAAATGTGTGTTAGACCCAGGCTGGCCAGGGCCCGTCATTGCAATTGCTGTCTCCAAATGTGCTGCATGTAATTTGTCCTCTGGACTATTACACTTGTGTTTTCTCATCCGCAGACTGCTTCTGTAATTCTTTGCTGGCATGAATGTTCTTGTGCGTTTTTGCTGCTATTCTGAAATCTTATCTACAGTAATATTTAGCAACAATTTCTTGCTCGTTTTTGCTATTGTCCTGGCTAAACTTAGGCATTCCGTTTTTCCTAAATGCTTGTCTATCCTGTTTTAGCATATAACCATCTGCTTATTTTTCTCTTTTATTACTCTTGTTCTGATTTCTTCTTCAGACAGGCTTTTCAGTCTCTTTCTTTTCTCTGTTTCTCATCAGTCTCTCCTGATGCATCTGAGATGCAGGTTATTGGTAAACAGGTCCAGCTAAACATTTACATGTATTCAAGTACAGGGCATTGGCGTAAAATGCCCCCACACTTAGCACCAGAGCATGTTTGATACACTGTTACATGTGTTGTATGGTATACTGTCACATGCATTTCATAGGTGGTAATAGAGAAACCATGTGGTCGAATGTTTAGACGGGAGCTCTGAATCAGTGTCTGGTTCTGATACCAGCTCTGTCAGAGTCTGACTGCCACGTTGGGCAAATTCCTTCATTACTCTGCCTCATGGTTGATAAACAAGAAGTGCTGTGACAGGCAGGTGATCCAGGCAGTGATGGTTAGTTGCAGTGAGGCATCGTATTGGCACACTGTTGTTCTGCCTCAGTAATGTCTCCGCAGCTCGCCGGAGTTGCCTGGCACCCCTTGCTAACCCGTGTTCCTATTGATGTCTGCCCACCATGTTAACATCTGAATTAATTCATGTGTGAAATGGGGAGGCATGCTATTTATCCCACCAAATCCACCCCCACACATGTAAAATTAGTTGAAACATGCTTTGATAAACATTTCTGGCGTGCTGTAGAGTCTTCAGCTACAAGATGCTGTGCCAGGACACCAAGAGGAGAGAGATGTGTCTGGGTCCTGGAGAAGGGAGTTGGGTGTAGCGAACAGGCACTTCTAAGGGTTGTGTTTCAGGTGCCTTTACAACACTTTCCATTACTTAATTTTGGTCCTTCTGTTTCTAAGTAAATCCCCACAGTTCTTCTAGCAGTTTCATTAGAATTTGTATTCAAGACATTCAGAAAAACTTGTGAAGTAGAACTAAAAAATGAAAGCAGTATTTACAGTCTGTCATCATGCTGTGTGCTGCTGACCAAACTTTTCCTCTTGTTTCTCCCCTGTGCTCACAGATAAAATGAGAATTGCTGTACATATTGCACCTGGAAGTTGTGAGGGTTAATGACTCATCCCACCGTGCTCTGAACTTTATAGAGTTCTTGAAAGGGTTTTTGTCTCTAAATAGATTCTGCATTTCTGATCTAAGCTGAAGGATGCAAGCAGGTATTTTGAAAAGCATCCGTTTACATCTAAGTCATGTACTCCACAAGCTTTATATAACTATTGTCTATTGGAAAAGCAGTGGGAGGACTTTGCCACAGGTTAAGTTGCTTGAACAGTAGGAAAGGCAAAGCTTGCACTGTCTTCAGATAAGTAGGGCCAAAATTCTGCCCACTTTGCTTGGGCCTGCTATTGTTTGGTGAAATCAAAAATAGATTGGGAAAATATTTGTAGTGAAAGGTAAATTTGTAGGAGTTGTTGCATTTGTTACTTTCCCCGTTTAAGTAGAAACAATATAAAGAGCTTAATTCAGCACAGAATAAATCTCTGTTTTGTTGCACTGATTGTATAAAACTAGGCTGCTCTGCTTTACATTTGCCTTTAAACTGTTTATATTACCTCAGATGTCATTCCAGAGGAGAGTTTGTCTTAAGACTGCAGTGTAAGCCATTTTATTCCATGTATGGACCTGGTCTCCCAAAGCTATTTTAGTGAGTAGCTAGAAAATATTTTTTAGTGAGCCATAATTTCATTTTGTTTATGCACATTGACCAGTTTAATGAGAGTACTATGCTGTTCTGCAATTCCACTCTGCATTGTTTCAGGGAAAAGACAGGAATTTTCATGTGCAGGCTGGGGTTGTGTTTTTTTTAAACGCTTTATTTAAAACCACATCTTGAAATCACTGTGTTCTCAGTTTAGCTGCTGAGGAATGAAACCCTTCTGTGCCTAGAAGAGGCTCCATTAAAAGCCATTTTTAAACCATTGCAGGCGCTGATTCCAGTTTTCACATCTCAGCCTTCAGAAACCCATTAGTTTCTCTTGTTAGAACACAGTGATGGGTGGGTGAGGAAGATCCGCTGGTTCGGCAGTGGAATGAAAAGTCTTAGTTTAAGCTTTTATCCTTGGGACTATGTCATGGCAGTTCTGCAGAAGCCCGATGTAAGGATATGGTATAGAACTGTGCTGCTCTGGGAATGGCAGCTGGGTATTTGCTTACAGGACAGCTTCCCTTAGGGTGGATCCCCAAAGGGTGGTAAGGAAAGTGTATTTATTTGACTGTATTTTTAATTTGGCACTATGCCATGCTAAATAAATAATTTTGAATCTTTTAATGTTTGAGACACCATTTGGTGCTCATTCAGAATACTCCCTGGTAACGACTGATAGGATGTGATCTTTTAACTTGGAGGAAATGCTATAAAAGTACTGTATGTATATGTAATACTAGATATAATTAAAATAGTAGACTTTTATGCCATTGAATACTCATTTAAAGTACAGAACCGGTATCTTTTGCTGTAAGCAGAAAACAGTCACTCTAATATGGTTGACCAGTTTCATCCATGTATGTTCTACAAAGTCTTTTATTTGTTTTTCAGGGGGATTTTTCTGTGAAACTAAAAGGGTAAATTGCACCTCTGACAAGGCATGCAGCCTTTGTGTTGAGACTACCAACAGCTGTCCTCCATTGTTGAAATCCTTATACTTTAAGTGACCTGGAGCCAGATTTTAAAATGTATTTATTTGCTTAAGAGATGTTAGACTCAGAATTGCCTAAATAAATTAGACTCCTAATTCATGCTGTAGATCTGATTAGGAGGCTTCGTGTATCTGTAGGTTCCTAAATACCTCTGTATAGCTGCTTGCTGGATACTAGGAACTAGCCTGAACGCATCCCCAAAGGCCACAAAGCAGTGGTCAGAACACAATAGTTTCTCATGGATTTTTGAAATCAGTGGTATTCAAATTACTGAAGAAGAGATGAAAGGCTCTAAATTTGTTATTGATCTTTGTCTTCCAAAGCACTATGGGTCGCCAGCTTGAGTAAGCCCATATTGTAGGACTGAGCTGGAGTGGATGTGGGGCTAATAGTACGCACGTATAGCCTGTGCCATTTCCATCATCAACTGGGATGCAGTCTGGAGCCATTTCATGCTTCTTCTATTGATATAAATAAAGACTTACAAGAGACATTGGCAACCATCAGAGAAATCCATGGTAGATATCTCATCGGTTTGAACCTCAGCATCTCCTCAGAATATTGCCATTCCTTAGATTGCTTTCATTCAGCTTTGAGTTCTTGCAAAAGTAAGTTTGTCTTTCAGGCATGTGTTCAGTAGGCAGCACTTTAGGAACTTCTGTTTGTTTCCAAGTAAATTTATTGAAAATGTTTTAAACTTATTCTTTAAACTTAGTACTTACCTTGATCTTCCTCCTAGCAGAGAAATGAGAAAACATTCAAAAACCTCAGAAGTTGCAAGACTGGGTCCCCTAAATCCTGAATAGGTCTTCAAAAATTCAGTTGTGTAGCAGTCTGGTTTTTAGATATTTGAAGTTAATATGATTGTTGTCAATTTCATATGTCTCAGAGAATTATTACTAAGTTCTTAAGTCAATTGAGAAGGTTCTTGCACAAGAGAGAAGTTTATTTTCAAACCTGTGGCCAAATTCAGTTAAACTGTAAGTTGGTCCAGCTCATCTGTCCTTGATTTTAGTGTTATGCCCACTTATTTCCAAAACAAAAAGTTGGTTAGGCGCAGTGATATTGAGAGAAGCATACTGTGACATAAAATGTAAGCCCCAAATTCTGAAGAGCTATTTTGTCTCATAAACTAACTTTGAAAAGTCCAGACAAATTCCCATGTTTCTTTGACTAGGAATTTCACAGCTGTTGAAAGGCATGAGATTCTCAATAACAGTTGGGTTCCCAAATACCTTGGGTTTCTCTGTATATCTTGAGTACAAAAAGTCAGTAATGCGCTTTTGAGAATGTACCATATGAAGAGGACAAAATACCTCTTTTTGAGCAGCCGTTTGCAAAAAGCTGTAAATACAGCTGGTGAAATATTACTCTACTTGTAGTTATGATGGCATACTGCTGTCATTTGAAAATGCTGGGCCTCTTCAGTAAGCTGTTACATGGAAGTCCATTAATATGCTCTTTAAAGTTTTCCACTGCAGGTTCATGAATACATCTGCCTCCTTTTTTGCTACAATAGGCAGTTTTGGTTTGCGCTGGCTTGCATACCAAGTACACTTAGTAAATGAATATTTAATTGGCATTAAAGCAGGGACTCTTGTTACATAGGAAGATATATCGTACAAGAAAAGCCTCAGATTCATCCTCCAGCTGGAAATGGAATTCTGAATACTTAAGTCCACTTTTGGAAAGTTTGATAGTTGTTTCTAGTTTAAATTATTTTTGAAATGTCTTGGTGTGGAAGCTCCGTGTTTACTGGGATTTTATTGTGACTGTTATGGGGCAAAGTGGTGCTAGGTTTTTGAGCATGCTAAGTGGGGAAGGATCAAATGTAATGAAAAGGGTTGTGATATCTGATGCCTGTAAGTCTTTGAGGCAGTACATGTTATGTATCTGCACAGTCTTTTTAGGTGCTACGATAATACAAAAAAATGCATGACTCATTCCAGCTTTCATTACTATCTAGAGACATGTGGAAGCAAGAGAGGAACCAAGTGTTAAAGGCTTAGAAATAAACGAGCAGAAATTAAGATTGTGCAGCATCTGGAGGAAGAACAGGTGGATGAAAGGTAAACAAACTCAAACCATTACAAATATGGATGTGCATCTTTAACGCCTAAATCCTCAAATGAATGTGCCTTCAAGGTGGTCTTTCTCTTCTGTATGCAACAAAAGGTTGTGCTGTGGTCTAACTAGTCTGGTTGACTGCTTAACAGGCGTCAGGTTGCCTGTGGGTAGGGGTCATGAATTAGTGCAAAATCCTCACAAACAGGATATTCAATGCTCAGACAAACAAAGTATTCTGGTAAATGACATTGCAGCTTGAGAACAGAATAACTCCTGTGTGCTTCTGCTGGATGAGGTGATCTCCACAGTGTAACAATCTGCCCATTTGATAGCATGCTTCAAGTGTCCTAAATATTATGTTTATTTGTTTGGCAGGCATTATGCTTTCCTATTGAGAGCTTGAACGGTTCATTGACAGTAGAAATTAATCTATCATAATCTACCTTGAACAGGTGTTTTTTTTTTCATTAAACACAAACTAAAATGATTTGTTGGGGAATCAGAATGAAAAGCCACTTAGATTTAAAACACTTAAAGCAAAGTTGCTTTTCACATAACTTCCTTTGCAATGTCTTTCTCTTTTCAGTGCTTTTTGTACTATTCACAGATAGATGAACTCACTAACAAGACACAGGGACTGTAAGATAAGCGTCTGAAGCCTGATCAGATACCTCAGTGTGAGCTGTGGGAAATGTGCGTATCATGGAAAAAACAGCTTTAAAAAAAAAACCTACCAACAACAAAAGAAAAGCTCTATTGTTGTGAAGATCTGTGTATATTATTCTTTGTGTAGTGCCAAGAACAAGATCCAGACTCAGGAAGTGGCATTTAACTTTATTTGTTATCTTGGAGTTTAAAGTCCATGATCTCTTCTCTGTAGAGACAGAGTCAAAGGAAAAGAGGCTAATTTTCTCAGTAGCTTACAGACTTCTACAAGACGTGTTTTCCCCAGGTCATTTAATTTAACTGCTCTTTGACTGCCAAAAGCAAAATGATAAACTTTATTTTACTGCAGCCTGGATGTCTACAGAGAGTGGTAAGGATGAAAGGATATTGTATCTCCTATTTCCATGTACCTACATTTGATGGATGTAGCACCATGTAGGTTAGGAAGAAAAACTGAAGCTATGTTTTAACTACTGTACCAAACAAAGATGAAGACCCATTTGCATCACTTGTTTGTCTGTCTGTCAGCCTTTTTGCTAGGTCTGCATAATTTGTATGGATTTTACATGGAAAGATTGTAAGGTCAGATTCAGGTCTCCTGGAAGAGCTGTTCCTGCAAGTGACCTCTAGGTTCTTGGATCTGAGTCCATGGATCTAAAGAGGCAGACAAATTTAATTAGGCAAAGTGTTCTGTCATCCTGTCTCTTTGTAAAGAGCATTAGCTAGATGCATTTCAGGTTCCCATCATTAATGAGAGCCTCAGCCAAAGTTAACAGAGCCAAAATGTCTTCTCTGTGGGACGTCAAGAGCTGTATCTAATGAACTAGGCAGAGCATCAGTATATTGGTACATTTCTACCCTCAGCTCTCCATCATATGGCATCTCAGCAGTCTATAGCAAGGTTGCTTCCATTGTACACTGGGCTGAATATGTCTATAGGGGATTCTTTCTACAAATTAAGTGTAAATAAGCTCAATGAGCACTAATAAAGACACTGGGCTAGCATTTCAGCTAGAGTAAATCTACCTAATCATGCCTCTGAGGAAGTTCCTATGAAAATATGGGTTTCTCCTTCTTCGATGTAGGTATAGATTCATCAGTCTGGTTTGTACTTTAGTTGGGTGTCTGTCATTGCATCGTTCTTCCAGTTTCTCTGGAACCACTCATTCAAGTTTTGATCAGAAGCTGTCAATGAATAGTGTGTTACGTTATGACTTTCAAGCAGTGAGCAACTTTTAGCATGTAGCCTAAGAAGTTTTAGTATGTAGACAGCTGTGACTCAATTACAATTGAACGGGAGACAATGTTTTATTCTTTGTATTAGAGTAGTGCTGGTAAGACACAGTTAGGACCACAGCCTCCATTTCTCAGGCTCTAAACAAAAGTTTAGTTCTTGCCCAAAAAGCTTACCGTTGAACCAGATGTTGTAGAGCAAACACATTTTATCTGTGGTCAGATGAAAATGTCCTTGTTTATGTGCCTAGCTACAGAATCAATTGTATAATGAAGCGTAAGCTTGAGAAGAAGTGGAAAGCTGAAACAATACTGTGTACTTTTTCCTTATGATATTATTGAGAAGTTTTTTGCACTCTTAAATTGTAGTAATGGCTGCTACTAAACCTCAGATTATCTGGTTTTGGCTCAGACCCCTTCCAGTTAATTTATTCTCACTTTGACATCTGCATCCCAAATGTAATTCCGTCTATGTGTCAACCACCAACAACAGAATTGTTCTTAAAGTGAAATGTTTTATCAGTTCAGCAGTACTAACACAACAGTGGAAGCCCTATGTATTGTGGGTTTGAAAATAAAAAAGACCCAACCCTGAAAACCTTCAAACAAAAACTCAGTTTGGAAGTCTTTTCTCGTCTTGTTGTCTTGGTTCAGTTTGTGGTATATTTTGAGCATACACGTTACAGTGTGTGCAGGGCCACAGAAGAGATAAAATTATGGGTTGAAATATGGTTGTGCTATTAGAATCAATTTTGCATAGCGTTTTTCAGTGTCTCACTATGCAAAGAACATTTAATATTAGTCATGCATCGGATCTGTTTGATTTATACATACCACTAAATACACATAAGTAAAACAAAGTGAATTCAGGCATCAGGACTCTGAGAACTTTCTAAGCAAGTGTAACATACCAGATACTTGGTGCAACAGCGTACACTGAAACAAATATTGTTAGGAGATACACAGGAGAGGTATTTTTTATGTATTAAATTCACACAGCAAACCACATCAACTTCAGCAGGTTTCTTGGCAAATCACCAAACCTCTGTGATGATTTAAATAAAGAGGAAAAAC
Source organism: Pterocles gutturalis (assembly GCF_000699245.1). NCBI lineage: Eukaryota > Metazoa > Chordata > Aves > Pterocliformes > Pteroclidae > Pterocles > Pterocles gutturalis. The sequence continues at coordinate 27,382 of NW_010102077.1, forward strand.
ATTTTGTCAGAATGGCAGAATTGTAATATCCTAAGGGGTCAGGAAAAGCATATGAATGCTGTTTAGTGTTGTGTTTTGTTGTACTGTTATGGTAGCTTCTTCAAAGTCATGAAAGTTTGGTTGTATCTATCTAGCAAAATGCTAAACATGTTTCTGTTGGGAATATGTTGTCCTTATAACATCGAAGAAGCTTGTTTGGTTTTTTGTGTTGTTTTCTTTTTTAATGGCATAGCTGAGTCAGTTGTGGTTTACATCCTATGAAGCGGCTGAAGCCTTTTTATTTGAAATATTGAACAGTAAATGACTCTTTTATTCAAGTTGTCCCAAAGCAAAACATAGGAATATTCTAGCTCTGATGGACTCCTGCTAAGCAAGGCACAGTAGCAGCTAAAAAAAAAAAAAAAAAAATTACCCAAATTTTACCCCAGTTTGGGTAAACCCCAAATATCACTCATCAGAATGAACATTCGCAGACAGTGCATGAAACCAAGAAATATTCTGATCATCAGAGCTCTTCACGTTAAACCTATAAATAACATCTGAAACTTAGATAGTGTTGATGCGCATTAAAGCACATTACAGTTTAGTTCTTCATTACAGTTTAGTTCTTCATTACAGTTTGGTTCCTCAAGTTGGAAGAATTCCAGTGCAATATTTTAATGAGTCACAAATTCTCTGGAATTGAAATGTGCTTTAGAGATAGCTCAATTTTGACAAAATGCTGACAGGATCCTAACTGCCAAGCACATTTCCTGTCTGGGTGTCTGTCTGGTTCCTTGGTTGTCCATTTGCTGGGGTACCTTGTCCCAGTGTCACTGCCTTGGGGAGATGCTGAGTGAACTGCCTCTGGGCTGCAGGTTCCAGGCTCATAGGACCCACAGCTTGCCCTGGACAAGCTTGCTCTGCACCCTTTTGCAGAGAATGGACAAGGGTTTGATACTCCTTCATTCTAAGGAAGAGGGAAAAATAATTCAAGATGGAAGAATTCCCCATACTTAATTGCCTTTTTGTGCACTGTTCTAGAGTTTGCATCATGTTGGCAAGTAGATGGACAACTTAAGTTTCTCGGTTGATTTAGATTTAAGTCACTGTTACTTTGCAGAATCAGGTGTTACATGGCTGCAAGGTAGAAGGTTAATCCTAACCTTCAGTTATAGATGGGTGATGGCACTAGGAGATTAAATGTTTTGTCCAGGCTATTCAGAAAGCTTCCTTCCAAGGAAGCTGAACTCAGCTTTTCAACCTTCACCACAGAGTCACCCGGCTTTCCTTTGTGAAACAAAACCAATATGATCTTTGTCACTGCAACCTTCCGCTGTCTTGCTGCCAGTAGTTTCTATGTGTTCAATGGTCTCTTCAGTTGTAATGGAATTGATGGTGTTGCAAAAGGGAACCACCTTATTTACGTTTGAAGGTTGGTTCCAGGTGCCCATGTGGGTGTGATGATACGGTTTTGGGTGATGGTATGAACTGTACCTAAATTAGAAGCTCTGTTCCTGTTTTCTTCAGCTGTAAAAATAGGGATCTTGTTATATGCCTTGGTTCAGGCACGAAATGCTTGAGAGGAGCATGTTGTTGCAGTTGGGGAAGACTTTTATTTTCTTAGCTTTTAAACTAAAACCCAGTAAGCTTAAATCACCTTTTTCTTTATTGTTGTATTTATTATTTAGCTTTAACATAGCATGGCAAAGCCAGGAGACGTCCATAGAAGTTGCCAGCTTTATCTACAGTAGCATTTCCTTTCCCTCAGCTGCACTAGTGCTCACAACGGTAATAGATATTGGTCTATTGGTTGGTGCCTAGTGTCGTCTCACTGTGAGCATGCCTGGATTATTCGGTAGTCCCAGCTGGTGGCCATGGGGCACTAGGCTTAATAGAAATGCAGGCACAGCTGGTCTGGGTCAAACACTTTAGTCTGTGAATTTCCGATGGCCTCCAGTATGTGGTAGAAAGGATATAGCAGTTAAGGGTATCTTTCATTATCATAGACTAATTAGAGCTGTCCTAACTTCCTCAGGGAATATGTAGTAATACCCGGTAGTTACAGAAGACTGAAACCAGGCAGGAGTTACTAGGCTGCAGAGGAGAGAATGTGCTTTTTTCTGCCCCTCTGTATTTTGGCTACTTGTTATATCTTAATGAAATGTAACCTGGATGAAAAACAAAGCTGGGAAAAAAATGAGAAGGCATTCTCCATTCTTTGGAGCCTGTACATTTAGCCTCTAAAGGAGGCTAGAAGTGTTTTATTTCTCACTGTGAAAGTGTGATTGTATGGCAGCCTTGCTTTTTAAAATGTGGAGATTTTTTTTCCTCCTTTTCACTTTCATTTTTGTTTCATTTCTCACTTGCATCACTGAGGCTGGTGCTATTTTGCCTGCATCTCTAGAGTGAAAACAGGCTTTGTGTTCATGCGCTCCTAATTGGAAGTGATGACAAGCCCTTGAACAGAGCACTGTTGCCCTTGTCCCCGTGAAATATTTTATCCGTTCTGATATCATTGGACATGCAACTGTAATAAAGGCTGGTTTCTGCCACTGGATATGTGTAAGAGTTGATTCGTTATCTTTGTGCAAGACACCTCACTGTGACGTCTGTGGCTGTGCTGAACATGATTTCCTCCATTTCATGGGAATAAGGTGATGCTTGTGCATTATTAAAAAGGCCTAACAAGTTTCCTGGGGAGAGACTGTAAAGTGCAGTGTGTAACAGTATTTTTGCAATTAACTCCTTGGGATTGTAATGAAAAATGCTATTGCTATTTTGCAACCATAATTTTCATTTTCTAGCAGCCTCAGAATAACAAGGAAACTGTAAATTGCACAGAGTCCATAAGCCATTGTCTCTGACAGGAAAGGTGGACAATTTTGCTGTCTTGAAGAGATGGTTGGCTGGGATCTAATAATGATTTTAGTGTATAATCACAAGCATTCAGTGTAATGTCATCAAAGTGTCATTCAAAGGATGAGGAGTAGTAAGAAACTTGTTTTTTTCCCTGAAGTTTTTATTTGAGGAAAGATCAAGGACATCCAGAAAACAAGCAGCAAGAGGTGAAACAAAGTATGTGTGTTGCCTCAGACTTCCCACTACACCCCCTCCCGTGTGGAGTTAGGTCAAATACCAGGTCAGGTACTAGGCACACCGAATGGACTAACTTCTCGAGCTTTCACTCTACTTTTCAGCCTGGACTGCTGGCTTTCTCTGAGCTATGGCTATCCTGCTATCCATACCAGAGCTAGCAAAGCGAATGGTGTCCTGTGTTTGATGGTTGCAGTAATGACTGAAAGGTGTATGTACTGACAGCTCCCTCCTCTTTGATCTTAAGAAATGTAATCTGCAGGAACGTTGTACCTCTCTACTGATGGGAGTTGTAGCCCCTCCTGAATGCCCTATCCCTTTGTGTGGGACGTGGTTTGTCCTTTCCATGATAGAGCTAAGCTGAATGGAGTGCCCTTGACCTGTCTTAGTTTATCACTATTGTAAAACAACCAAAGGTCTATCTGTTCTGCAAACCCAACCCCACCAAGAATATAAGTTTCTGTGATTGCCAAAGACTAGGAAAATCATCTTCATTCTGTAGCTTGCCTCTGTCTAGGTGCTGGACCCCTAGTCCTCTCCAGGGACCTGAACACGGTGTGTCTTTCTACTCTGCTGTCCTCATGACAGCGGAGTTTATGTATGGGGAAACTAACACGAGCTGTAACGGTCTACTTGATAGAAAACAGTTTGGAGTTGTGTCTTAGGAGAGCCGTGGCATTTGGCTTCATTAAAGAAGGGAGTAAGGGAAGATGAGGGGAAGAGCTAGTTGTTGGTGAACCAGGAGGGTAGTCACAGCTCTCTGGAAATAGGATGTGTGGACCACAGGCTGATAGAGCCAGAACCATAAGCTGTGGAGGCTTGTTTCAGTGGAGGATGGTATAAAGTCCTATGCAGACTTGTCCAGGCAATATTTATAGGTCTTATGTCTTGTACACAGTGATTACTTTGTCTCATACATTTTTCAAATGCTCTGTGCAGCTCAGTCCAGGATGTTTTTCTTGCAGACCAAATTTTCAGGGCAGTTACATGCCATATAGTGACAGTGGATAGCCTAGGTCCTTTTGGTCCCAAGAGAGTTTCTCGGAGAGTTTCTCAGGTGAATGATTTACTGTCTCTTGCCCTGTTCCTTTTCCAACAGAGCAGAAATATTCTAGTGACCTCAAAGCTAATGCACTCCAGTGTCTCTGGATGGAGAGAGCGACATTTTTGGCAACGTAGTTTTGGAGCATTATTCTCCCTTTAATTCACAGCATTTTTGGGGATGCTTCTAGCAGAAATCATGACCTTAGAAGCATGTGCTGGAAACTATCTTGTCCAGGCACACTGGAGAGATTAATTTTGCTCTTCATGTCATGGTAACCCTTGTGGAGTTGAAGTAGTTTCCTGTACGTACATAAATGGAAAGCATGTTGTCTTCTGGCTAATTATGATCCCTTATCTGTGTTGTCTTAATCAGACCACTGAAGTTCTTTTATTTATTAAACTGTCTCATAGTCTGTGGCTACCGTTATAAGTCAGAAAGTTTAGGAACAAGTTTCACCGTGTCATTTCACATCTAAAACTTTCAAAAATTTTTCTATAGTGAAAAAAATATTTGGCTTATTTTGTTACATTATTGTCTTTTCTTCCCAAATCTCTTGATTATACACATATAAGCTTTCTCATCTGAATATCCTAGTGTTGTGAATATAAGGACTCTGCATTATTCTGGCATTTAATTAATAAGATTTGTTGAAGTGACAAATAATTGACTCTGCACTGAGGTGGACAAAGAAAGGTGTCAGTTCTCTGCATTGGTGCATTTCCATTGTGTGGGGTGAAGAGTCAAATCTGCAAATTTAAGATCTGGATTGTGTGGGCTGTACAGTACTCCTGTGATATGCTTGTACTGAACATTGTTCTGCCTGAAACAATTTAAGGAATTAGACTAATTGTAATGTCTCAGGTATTGATGATATTGCGTCTCATTCCTAATGACACTTCTATAATATTAGAGTAATGCTATTTAGAGGGAAGGTGTTGGATCCAGTGTAACAAAGATCAGAAACTTGTGTAGGACCTGTAGTGAAGAGAATCTCAGGTATTTGAGGGTTTGAAATTCTGGTGTTGGTAAATAAAATAATAAGAGAAGTAAAATTATGTGTTAGTATTGGTATTATGGTGTTACACTGTTATACTTTACACTGTATACTGATGTAACGTCACTGACTTCAGAAGGTGCTCTCACTGTACTTGTTGAGGATCTCGTCTTTTGAGCCTATGTATACTTCAATTAGTGCTGTTAATATCAAAATAAGTTATCTTAACTACTTCTAAAAATGTTCTCTTCATTTTACACATGGTACCCTGGATATGATGGGAACTTGCCCCGTCAATTTGCCTTCCATGGGCTGATAACAGTCTGTTTATAAAAGGTTTAAAATCCTCTCTTCCTATATTCATGTTCTGCTTTGGCTTTGTTTGTTCGCAGCTGAATGCCTCAGATTATTTTAGCTGTCATGTGCTCTGTATTGGATGCTTTGCATGGTAGAACCGAAATAAACTGAGCTATAAGATGTTCAGTGTATACTTAAGTCAATGACCATTTAGCTGTCTCATTTCCTTAGCAACATTTTAAAGATTAATCATAGAGAGTGGTGTAAGCCAAGAAAAAGATAGTTAAAATAGATCAGAAATTAAGTCTTTTTCTTCATGGTGTTTTGCTTGGACTTGATATTTTGATAACTTGGTGCAGAATACACAACAACCACAACGACTTGTTTGTGTGCCTGAAATTTGGATGAGCTAATGATGAAGAAATTCTTAAATATGCAAGGCTAAGTTTGTTGAGCCCATTTGTCGGTCTTTGATGAGATTGCAGTAAGCAGTCAAATGCTTAATACTGGTGGCTGAAGTGGATGTGTTTCCCTTGAGGGTTGTAGTGGTAGCCACTCATTTGATAAACCCCAGACAGAGGCCAAAGAGTTGCTGTAGTATAGACTTCCAAGCAGCTAAAGCAATGACATCCTTCGTGGTGGGGAGATTGCTGTTGCGGGTCTGCATGTGAGAAAGAGCTCCATTTTTTTTTCAGTTTAGCAGCATGGGGGAGAGGGGGAAGGTTTTAAAATACGTAGGGGAAATGTTTAGTTTTCAAGTACTCTTAAGTATAAATGTATTCTTAAAAATATTTTCTGTTGGAGTTTGGTTTTTAACTGTTTTGATTGTCATATTACCAATTTAATGAGAATAATTTTGTATATGATTTTCATATTGAAAATCAAGGAGTGGCCTCAATATCAACACATTACCTGTGTAAAAAAAAAAAAAAAGCCAACAACACCCAGAACAAAACAAAACAAAAAAGAAAATAAACCTCACCACAAACCAAACACCCCTACCCCAGGCAACCTCCCCCGCCAACCTAATAAGGGTTGTGTCAAAAGGACATTGTATGATCTCTATTTCCTTCCTTTAGGGAAACAGGTAGAGACACTTCTGCAGGATGTGTCTTAATGAGGCATGCTTCACCCTTGCAGGTGGTTTACTAGTTTCACCATAGACAGGAGAGTTGGGAGTGGTTTCTGCTCTCTTTCTCTCTGAAATAATAGATTGTTGTGTTTTGCTGGTTTTTGTTGTTGTTGTTTGTTTGTTTTCTTTTTTTCTGACAGGCGATCAGTCAGTCTTAACTGAGTAGCTCCAAGTGGATGAATCATGGGATCAACCAAACTTGAGGATGAGGGTTTAGACTAGTTTATACAGTTTGTTTAGTTGCTTAGTAATACAGCAAGGAAGAACTGGGGAAAATTTTACCTTACCTGGTGTGGACTGTATTTCGGGGAGAGACAGCATGTCACATGCATGCTGTCTGTTTATAATCTGAACTTTGTGCATTTAAACCCTGAGTGGAAGAGACATCTGGGAGGACTCTCTGAAGCTCAGTGAGGCCTGGCTTGCCTGTATACAGCTTAAGACAAATCCTTAGTAAAGGCTACCTAGTCACTGTGTAGTGGAATAGACCTTTGCTGGGCCATGTTTCTCAACAGTTATACCTCGGCTGAGTAGTTGCCCTTTGAGCAGCTACTGGATTTGACAACTGAAATTGTATTTTTCATGCTTCAGGCTCAAACACAAACAAACTCAAGCCCTCAAACTTGCATCTGAGAAGATGTCAGCAATCAGTCTTGTTTCCTAGATGAATGGGGTTTGTGTTCTGAGCTGTCGTAGCTCTTCAAGTATACTCTATACCTCCTTGGTTCCTTACACATTTGCAGTTACTTTTTTGGACCTTTTTCTTATTGCTTGGTCCTTTATACATCTCTCATGAAGAGAATATTAAATTCTGCCACTCTGTTGTGTGATTTTCATCTTTAATTACATAAACTCTTTCTATATGATTATTCAACTCTTTGTATTGTGATGGAATCTAGACTTGTCTCAGTCATGAGTCATGGCTGTGTACTTCTAGGATTTCCACAAATGCAAACCAAAGAGGCTGTATTCGCCATAAGAAACAGCTTAGACCTACATTGACTTATCTTGCTTTTCATGTAGAACTAATATGAAATTACTGTAAGGTACAGTTCCATTGGTTTTGAAACCGGATTATAGTGCTAGCATCTGAGAGTCAGAGAAGGCATAAAGTGTGTCTGCTTTGCCACTTAGTTATTCAGTATTGCATCTGGAGATGGGGAGGCCATATGCAATGTACAGTCCCCCAATGACACAAAAGATTTAATTTGGCTGGGACCGCCTCAAGTTATCACAGGTGTTCTTCTTTCATTTACAATAGCTCCCTTAAAATATAAATGACTGCATTTATTACATCAGCTCTTTTTACTTCTTTGGAATACCCCAGCTACAGTTACATTACACATAACAAATGTTCTTGCTCCCCTGAGAATTAGTTTAATTACTGATGTAGGTGGGTAAAGGATCTGTCATGTCTGAGATAATAATTTTACCATGTTTTAATTAAGAGGTCAAGTGTGAAAGGCTGCAGAACATCTCCCACTTAAAGATGCTGAATATAATGGTGGGGGATAGAAGGCACTGATATGGTGAGGTTTTTACTGTTTGTAGGAGTATTGGCTTTCCTTCTGCATCTTGTTACAATGAGGCTGGCATCTGGAAATATACACCAACTTTTATTCATTCATTGTGTTTTCTAAAATTAAAGATTTTTTTTCTGTCCAGTCTTCAAAGCACCAAAATGGCATGTCTCTCTTTTCAAAGGTGATAGTGTCTCCTAGGTACCATTCATTTCCTTTAGAAATGTCAGGATCAAATCCTCTTGCCCAGTGTGTTTGAAAAACTGGGCTGTGACTATGCTGTGCCCCTGTGCTCTGGCGCAAGGGAGGAGGTGGGGCATGTGTTCACCAGAGGACAAGTGCTACCATCTCTGACACACAGTTGTTTCCTCCTTAGGTCTCACTGTGAGTGCAGACAAATTCCTTTCAGTGTTTAAATTTGAAAGTTGTTTCTAGCTATCACAACAAAACAATGAAATGGACTTGGAAAACATTTGGGGAGAAAGCAGCAAAAAATAGGCAGGCAGAAGGATGGTTTTTATTAATGTATTTTTCATCACTTATTGTCTGTGTGAATTGCTGATATATGAAGATGGTCTTGAGATGTGTGATACAGAAAGTTTATTTTCAGAAACTTTTCTCCTTTTTCTTCTATTTTCTGTTGCTTTTTTCTTCCTTTTAAAGGAGAGTAACGGTTCAGCTATGCCACTGCCTTCCTGTGCATCCCTGGAGGAGGACTGGTCTAATACTGGAAAAACACAGAGTTAAATATTAACATGTACTACTGATTGTTACCACTGAAAAAATCAGGAACATTTCCAAGCAGTGAAAGCAGACTTTCCTTTCCTGTAGTTAAGTTTCGCTGCTTAACTTTTAAAACTGGCTTGCTTGGTCATTTTAACATGGTTAATAGAAATTGGTAGTCCTCTGTTTCTTAAGTGTGCACACCCGGGCTGCTGCTTCTTACCAGATGACAGACTTAAGGGAAGAATCTCATGTGGCGAATTAGTGATGGAATATATAATAAGTTTTTTCAAGGTAAGAGGCTGTTGGTTTTTTTTTTTTCTCCTTTCCTCTGTACTTTGGCTTGGAAATGGAAGTTTCATTGCTAGCCCTTTTAGTCAGAAAGGTGGTGTTAATAAATGTTGTGATTTCATATTGGTGCTACTGTAGTAACCCCTTAAGGCATACTCAGAATTGAGGTTTCTCTTGGGTTATGAAGACACATAGCTGTGCCCATTTATATTAGCTGACAACCTAATTAGTCAGGGCTGCAAATGCAGCATTTTCTTCTGCTGACTTGAAATGTCACCACCAGTCTCTGCTGAGATAAAAAGGTGCACAAAGGAAATGGTTTTGATGAAGAGGACTCTTTCACTCTTAACAGGTTGATATATTCAGAACATGTATTTATTCTGTCTTGCTGGTTGACTCAGGTGTTGAGACTTCTGCCTCATGGCACCAGGAATCCCTGCTCAAGGTGTTAATGTTGCAATCTCTGCAGAGCAGCTCAGATATCAGCTATGGTGAAGCAGGAGCAGTAAAGCCTATGACCCTGAACTGGAAGGACTAGATTGGTTAATATGGTGTTTGTGAGGTGGTATTGCTGAAGCTTCTCTCAGTATATGTGAAAACTATGCATGATGATATGGAATTTATCCTTTAGAAATAAAATGACATTTCTTGTTTTAATTCTGATTACTGGCATTTGCACAATAGCATCTCAAAGCAGGAGAGGTCTTGGCATTTGCATGAGGCACATGCTTCTGCCCACAAACAGCCAGTAAGATAAGTCAATAAAAACAAGCCATGCAAGGCATGAATTGCTTAGAAGTGGAAGAGACCTATTAGGCTATCTAGCCCTCCTGCATGCCAGTGAAAAATTGCTTCAACTGGATTTGCTTTAGAGGACAGATGAATAGCTGCGTAAAACACAGGATCGGATTTTCTGTATGATACTGTGGAAGGCCTTCTACGCTTCAGTTTTTACCTGTGCATCTGCCTTTGAACCTCATAAGCAGCAATATCCCAGAGAAATTTTTTCCAGGCAGTTTGGTTTAGAGTGTAACAGTGATCTGAACAGAAAATGTTCTAATTGCACAGATGTGCAGTTTTGCTTTGTGGGGTGATTTTTATCTCATCAAAGGAGAAGACGAAAAGGCAAAAATCTGTGAGTATGGTTATCTATGAGAGCGCAAGTGTGTGTGTGTGTGTGTGTGTTTGACAGCTTGAGAGGCCTGTCCATGTTATGTCGATTGTGAGAATAAAATGGCTACTCCGTCTGACTGTAGGGAGGGAATTTTACAAAGGCAACACATTGCAAAAAGAACAAAGGCCTCACTGCATTGTGGCTGTGTGCGACACACTGTTAACACTAAAGCAAGCTACCATTTCCTATTAAAGTAGTGTCTCGCATGTTCGTGAAATAGAGGCTATAATGCAAAGTGATTTAGCTTCCTGGGAGCTGATGCATCTAATTCTGGCACGGATGTATGAGGTCTCTGTGGTCAAAAAGGCAGACAAACATATTGGTGCTGGTGTTTTAAGCAGCTTCATCTGGTGACTGGACAGGGAATTGCAGGCGCATTTGTCTCATTGCACTAATTTCTTGCATTGTTTCCCCTTCCTTACCAATATTTGTATTTGAATAGAAAAAGAACTCTGTGGTAAATTATGTGCATACCCCACTTCTTTCCAGGCCTGACATGTTTATATATACAATGAATTATGGAGGAATTAAAGAGAGGACCAAAGAAGCTCAGAAATTCCTTGGAAGAGCTTGTCAGATTTTTAATTAATGGGCATATAGCAGAGGGAGTGAAGTCTGTTGCTCAGTACCATAATAGGCAGTGCAGTGCTTCTGCCTCTCTGTCATCCTTAACAGACGAATTTATTTTTGGTAATGAGACATTTATCTCCTTCGCATCTATTAAAAGCCAGTTGCAGTGTCAAAAATCAGATGGAAGTAACATGAAAAAGTTTAGTGGTGAAATGTGTTTCTTTTGGATGCTTGTCAGAGCTCCATCAAATCCTGGGGATCCTTTTCAACTGTATTCTGATGTATTTTTGCCTTACTGCAACTTGCATTTCCAGATTATTTTGGTGTTGTTCTTATAGCACCAACTAATAGTGTGACTATTTAGATTTCATAAAGAGGCTTAAGGGAATTACTTTCAGGGCAATAATTAATATACTGTCAGTGTAAATAATTGTTTTTCAACACTTTTCTGTGTGTGGACCCTTTATGACTTTTTATTAGCCCCTGGTCCCTACCTACCTGACTCAAGCCTATTGAAAGCAGACCTGCTTTTCTTCATGGGCATCCTTGAAGCAGTTCACAGAAAACTATGGCTAAGTGGCAGCCTGGTTCAACTCACCTGGTGAGGAGTCCACATAGAGGTAATTGTGGTAAAAGAATTACATTAGTCAAAAAATGTGGGCTCTGCCTGTATTTCTGGTCCTGGCGCGATTCAGTTATGAAAGTATTTTCACACTTGTGGACTGAGTAATTAATGTCATACTTAATCAGGTCAACAAGCAAACCACTTAATTTTGTCCATAGAGAAGCCTGTGTGGCAGCTGGATGAATGTAGTGGGGTTTTTGTAGGCATTTCTTTGAAATTCAGTGGGATTTATTATATGCCTTTTAATAGGTTTTCAAGCTGTTCTATAGCATTCTGCAGGTGGGATGTAATTTTTCTAGTGAGATCTGAAGTGCTTGACAACTGCTTGAAAAACAACTTCCTTCTTTTAGGTTTGTAAATAAGATTTCTTTAAAGAAACTCTCTGGTGCCTCCGTGCACCTCCATTTTGTTAGCTATAAGAGAGGGGAAATGGCCAGGATATCAGAAAGGCTTCCTGATATGAAGTGACCCAGAGGCTTATTGCAGGAAGTTTATTTTCAGAAAATGTTGAGTATTCATACTTCGAGAACCCTTTAAAGTATTTATGATTCACACCAGACATTCCTTTCAGTCTTGGTTGATATCCATCTCATAAAGGTGACATAAGACTGAATAGATTGATCCAAGGAATGTTTTGACTTTTTAGCTGATGGAGTGCTAATTATAAGAACGGCGACCTGTCTTGTAACAGAACCACAGATAACAAATGTTGAAAGGTTACTATTCCAGAGGAGTTATATCATCCAGCTCTATGGATGAAACATCTTTTCCATGGAAGAAATTGCATCGTACATGGAAGGGATTCTCTTCTGTACTCTACAAATCCTACAATTGTCCTTACCTGCTAGTTTCCTTTCACTCTTCTGTTCTTGCACAGAAGTTATTCTCCTCATTTGGCTTCTGCTGCAGTCTCTATGTCTATGTACTATAAACAATGCCATCCTTTCTTCCCCCTATCCTCCTACACATGCTTTTGAACAACTCTGGTTGCTAGGATTACAGTCCTCATAAGGCAACGGCTTCGGGGGAGGGTGGGAGGGAAGGTGTACCTTCATCATCAGCTTCCTTTTGTGATCTTTTGTTCTTCTTTGCATTACTTAAGTCATTTTTTCCAGAGGCATGTTTGTTCTAAGACCTTTCAACAGCAACACTGCTGCTGTGCTCCTTGATGCTCTTCCTGGCTTTCTAGTTTAGAAAGGCATGGAAAGTCAGTGACTAAGTTAGGGGAAATTATATACTTTCATTGTACGCTGTGAATTAAATTTTCAGTACCTTGCACAGGAACTACTTTCATTTGTGATGAAAAGAGGTAAGTGCTCCAAAATGGCAGAGGCAGTGATGCTCTGTTCTGTTCCCTCTCCGTCCTCCTTTCTGCCCCACACTCAGGTTTTACAGAGGTGGATGCTGACTCTGTGACGTATCACGTGCACGGCAGAACTAGGCATGTTTCTCCTTCACAGCAGGTATGCGGAAAATGGCCTTCACGGTATTTCCAGTGACACAGCAGCCATCCTTTGATGTGCTGGACTAATTTTTGCAGGTCAGAATTGACACTGAATTAGACTCTTGTGGGTAGAAGGATGGATATGCATGCTCTTTGTTTTCTAATAAACATGTGCCTTCTGTATAGTGTGAGCACTGAAATTCATTTTTTAATATTATTTTTATTTTTTTAAATGTGGATCATGCTTGTCAGCATGCTAAAGTTTTAGTGCTTATTTCAGGGATCTCACTGTAGCCTTTCCCTGAAAGGGTTAAAAAGTGCAGTCATTCCAGAATCTGTGTAAAACTTTGAGTTTGAAAGGGCCTCACAGTGCTCAAAATAGTACAGGATGGTACCAAGTTCTCTGGAGTCCACTGGACCTGTTTCATAAGGCAGGAGCTTGTTTTGAAAGAACCTGTGTTCCCATGGGTCTTAAAACTTTGCCTGAGATATTCAGGAGTGAGCTGTTTAATAATAATGCTAAAGTTGAATGATCCCTCTTGATCAAAAGGCCTGGTGTGCAGCTATGATGAAGAGTGAAGTTTTGACCAGCCTGGCACCAATCTCTGTATCACCCCAGCCTGGCTGATCCCACATTGGCACCTTGTGAGAGTGGGCACTGCTGCAATCTTGCCTCTGTATTGCTGAGCCATGTGCTCCAGGGAAGGAATGGACAAGGGGCAGGAAGACATGTCATCCACCTGAAGATGCCATGTGGTTAGAGAGGGGTGGACATTCAGCAGTTGACACTCCATGCGGTAAATTCAGGACAATATTCACTCCATCAAAATCAAAGAACAGGGAAAAGTTCTTACCCTTTCTGTCACAGAATAGCTCTGTCTTAGGGTATGAAACGTCTCAGTTTAAGCTTCCTCCTGGGTTCCTCCTGGGTTTTGCATACAGGAGACTTTCCAGATTTGCTGGATACCAGGAAGACCTCTGCCAGGTCTTCTAATTTGTTTCTGCTTAAATGTTTACCAGCTGTGGCAGCAGTATTGGTTTGGAGGTTGAAAAGAGCAGAAGTAAAAAGCGAAAAGTTCATGGTGAACAGTAGTTAAGAAGTACTGAAAAAGGTAGTTTGGGGGGAGGCAGTGAAGTGGAATAGTTATGAATGAGATTTCCGCACAAGGCGCAGGGAAGGTTGCCCAGAATATCTCCTTCTACCTCCAGCAACTTCCAGTATTGCAGCATCTTTATTGGCAGTATCTAAGATATGAATTTTGTTGGTCCTACCTGGGTATCCAAACATTTCGCGCTTTGAAGTCATTCAGAAAATTTACTTGAGCCCTAAAATAGGGCCTCAGAACATGTTCTCTATATTTTGCATACTACTTAATTTAAAAGTTAATAATTTAGATACAGTACTCTTATCTTGCTCAAGCTGTTTGGAAGCTGCATGGCTGCCACCTAAGCAAAAGTTAGACTGTTGCACTTGCCAGAAGGGAAATCTTTGCATATTTTGCCCTCACCAGACCATTTTGTAAGGGAGCGTGTGGCACCCTGGATACTGTTTCTTCAAGCTGTAAATCAGCAGTTTAAAAGCAGAATTCCATTTTGCTATTACTGCCTTTCCAACTGTTAGGAATGTAGTTGTAATGTGTGTCTGATCCTCAGGGAAATCCGTAGGAAGTATGTGTTAGTGGTTGAACTTAGTTGGACTCTCAAACAATTTCTCCTCCGTTGCAAACCAATGGAAACAACAGTCCTTTGGTGCTCTGAATTAACATTAGATAAGAGTGGCTCATGTCAGAGTTACTTATCTAATGGCAACACTTACTATTACTGCTATTCATAATGTTTGCTCCAGTATGTGTAGGGATTTTGCTGTCGTGTGGTGTATGGAAAGTCCATGGTTTTCCTTGAGCAGTGTTGCTGGAATCAGGGTGTATGTATCTCACTGTTCTCAGCCTTTGACTCTACACTCCAGACAAAAACATCCAGGACTATTTTTCCTAAATGAGATCTGACGTTTTGTTTTATTTCTATTTTCAGAGGCATTGATTTGTGAAGTGTGGCTGAGGGTAGGGCACAGTTTGAGTCAAAAAGCTTTTGTGCAGGTAAACAATCCAAGTTTGACACATTACAGGCAACCTGTAATCAGCACTTGCCCCTCATAAATAACTACAGGGGGAAAAAAATAGTAACCTCTGTGTTTTCCATAACAGCACTGGCATTTGAGCATGAGAAAGTCAGATTATGACTTGAGTGGCTCTGGTTGGTCCACTGGCTAAAAGATAGGCGTTGGACAGGGGATTTCATCCAGAGTAGTATAGGATAGAAAGGGAAGGTACAGCTGTGCCCAATTTGGTTAGAACAGTGTTACTCTTCCTGCTTTACGCACAGTGAGAAATTAAGAGCTGAAGGACACAGGAAGAGAGACAGCCAGACTGGGCGTGCGGGCAAAATGTCTCTGCTGGTGGAAGGGGCTTTAGGGTACCAATGTTGCCACATAATATCTGATTGGTGTGCCCAGCAGTGTTATGGCATGGTTATGGATTGCACTATCCAGTGTGGTGGGCTTGATCTATTAACTCTCGAGGAAAATGAGACTCAGAACCTGAGGAGATGGTGAAAAGAGGCATGGAGGTATTCCTAAAGCTCTAGTCCTTACTTCTGGGCTCAAGTAGCTAGTGAGGCAGGTTGTTTTCTCAGAGGGGGAAGGGGTAGGAAAGTTGATGGGAGTTTTACTTACTCCCCAGAGCAGCATTGTGGGGAGGGAAAAATTCCTCAGTGACTGGAGTACCCACAAAAATATATCAACATATGCATAAATCTTGTGACTGAGAAAGGAGCAGTAGGATAGAAAAGTGGTGGCGTGCTGGGCATTTAGTATAGAGCAGCTCCCCAGAGCTTCTACTGCATGGGACGATGGACTAATATCTGATGTGAGGGGTGACGTGCCAGTGTAGGCAGGTGCCCTTCCTAGTGACAGAAGGTGTGTTGGAGAGATGTTGGTATTTTCCCCTCCTGCTTCTGGACTACAGCTGTCCTGACTTACACGTAAAACTTCCAGGATGAGAAAGGGAAGTTTGGACATGATATACCATGTGATATACTTTTCATCCTATAGTGCCCTTCCCACTGGGGAGAAGCTGGTGTCTTTTCCCCATCCAGAGGTACCTAGTGATCGACCATTTGAGAAGCAAAGAAGCAGGGAGGAACTTCTCAGTTTTGAAAAGCACCTTTTTCTGTATTGAGAACAGGCAGCTTTTCACTGACAGTATACAGAAGGTGTAAAAGATATGATGATGATGCAAAACTGTGAGCTCCACCTGTCCTGAGGCTCCGTAGCACCGGGTGGAACACAGCTTGGGCCCTGCTTATATCATTCATCTGGACTACGAGAGTACGAGTTGAGTTCTGCCACTTGCTGGTATTTCTAATCATTTGTCCTTGGTGGCAGCAGCAGAGGAGGAATTTCCCACCTGCTATCACCTGTTCTTGACAACATGTAGAGAAGTGCCTATTGCAGGTGGGAAGATTGGCAGGTGAGTTCCCACTGTATGGCCTCAGTGAGGTGAGAAAAACCTAGATTTGACCTTGAGCAGAGATCCTGAAACCAGATCTTCTACAGGGCTCTTAGATCTCATTGAAATACTCTAAATAGCTTTTGCAGATTGGTCTTTCTGGGCAGCTTTGCTCTCAATTGATTCTTAGGGAGACCTGCAGGAAGAGACAGACAAAGGCCCATCTCTTCAGGAAGGAGGAGGCACTTCCCTGAGAGACTGCAAGGTGGAGAATCAGCAGCATAGTGTCCACAGCAGGGAACTGGCTCTGTGGCACCCCCACTGTATTCCTAAATGTAGGTAACCACAGGCTGGGTCCTTGGCCAGTCGGAAGACATCTGACTAAGTAGTGGTGGCCAGAGTTGTAAAGTGGACTTCTCTGTACATGAGAACTTTTGTCCTAGTCCTGACTCACATGTAACTTTGTGTTAAACACAGCAGAGTAAGAGCAGTGTTAGAACATTTGTATACATCAATCAAGCTGTCATTTACTTGACAAGCTAGAAGAATTTAACTATTTACGAACTTCCGTGGTGTTATTGTAAGGTTTAGAACACTTCTGAAAAAATTCAAAGATGATGAGTAGAAGTTACTCTGTATGGGTTGGATACAGTGTTTTCCTATTTGTCTCTATTTTTTCCTGTTATGGAATCTAGGACTTTCTAGTCACCAAGTGAGCCTGTGTCTGATGTATTGGATCAAAACATGTTCCTGTCTCCAAATGCTAACAGCAGCACATTCAGTTCTCTGGGTTTCCAAGGCTAAAGTGGGCGTTGCAGGAAGTTTGGCACTGTTTCTCTTTACAGAAAAATAAATGGTGATGTTGCCTTGGGTTTTGTATAGACACGGAGGCTCTTGCCTCATGAAAGCTGATTCATAGACAAATGGTGACTCTTAGCTTTAAAAGATAACAATGCTAGTTGAAGTAAATGGGCTAGGAATAATTGTCAAATTTCCTAGCAGACCCCACAATGGTGGTTTCTTTTGTTGTAGACTGAGAGAACATTTTATAGTTCATTTTTCAAACAGCTGCATTAGATTATTGTATTGTATATAATTTGCTGCTTTTTCATTTTCCAGGAGGAGTCCAGAACATACCTGTAGAGCTGTGGCTTCTCTTCCTCCAAGCTCTGCCAAAGGTATGTACTTTATGCACTCTTTATTTCTCTCCCCTAGTATTCATCTCAAATGCAGTATGGAAACTTTCAGAAAAGTGAGTTTCAAAGCTATTGTCAGAAGATGACTACTTCCTTGATTTTCAAATGCAGTATTTTAAACACAATACAAAGGTCTTCCCCAGAAAGTTGGACTGAATCAGAACTAAGCTCGAGAATTCAGGTTGATGTGTACAACAGTGGTCATCCTGCTTATTCTGTTGCAAGTGATGTTCAAGATTGGGCTGCCTGGTAATGGATAAACACTGGGTTTTGGAGGCTCAAGAACAGAGCTATTTAATAGCAGGTCTACACTGCCTTCAAAATCATGGTCAGTGTCTGTTAATTAATATAATTCCTCAAGGTTTTACTCTAATTCAGTTATCACTCCTGGGCAAATAATGTGACATAATGGAAGCACCGTATCCTTTGCTGAATCTGTGAGTCTTCCTAGCTCTCTGTGAGAAGGTCTTGTTTTCTTATTAAGCACTGAATCAAGGTAGTATTGCTCCTCCTCAGCAGCTTGTACCTGAAGCAGTTTTACCAGGAGAATTCCCTGATGTAGAGAAAGTGCTTTCAGCAGATGTGTAAAATTTTGACCTAAAAATATGATAACATCGTAAATAAGAACCTGATGTTCAAAGGTTCAAAGCTGTACTTGCTGTCTAGTTTGTTGTATAACTTGGAATAACTGAAATAGTTTTAGTGACAATAATTGTTAACATATGGTTGCAGACTTGAGAGTAAAGAATAGTGTTTTTCTGTAAGTGTTACTGTAAAAGACCAAAATATAGCATGATATTTCTATGGTTTTTTTTCTGAACTAATGCAAAGAACTGTGTAGCCTAGTGATTAATTTCTATATAACTCTATAGGATGCTGCGAAATTCTTTAGTAAAATTCTGTTTTCTAATGATTCCAAATGTCAGCTTGACAGTGTCTGCCTGGTAGCAGAAAAAGCAATGTATAATGAGGAACAGTGGGACTCTTCTTTTTTTTTTTTTTGTTTGTTTGCTTTTTCTTCCTTTTGAGCAGAGGGTGGGAAGTAGTGCCTTTGAACTATCACACCACATAAGCTTTGACTACTGCAATTTGTACTCCCCACTGTACCTTCTAAGCTTACCACCATCCCCTTGTAGCTGGAGCTGATGGTGTTCCAAGTTCTCACTGAACCATGGGCAGGGAAGGTGCTGGTTCTCTCTTTCAGTGTCCCAAGAACCATTAACATCTTCTAGTTCTGCTTTTGGAAAGCGAGATATTCCCTGACCCTGTGTGAACTCACCAATGTTTTTCTCTCTCCATAGACCCCTCTTTTCAGTGTGGAAGAAAGAACTGTGAATGATTCAGAATTAATTTACACAAAGTTTTCCCAAGTAATTCTCAGCCACCCATGGGTTTTCCTGGAAGAGTGGTATACAATAGGCCTTTGTCTCCAAATGGATTTATTTATTATTTTTGAATCTAAATGCCTAGCTTGACGCCATTCTTAAAGGGCTTTTTAGTCCCTGAGGCTTAGCAGTTCATCCTTGAAACCTTTTGAAGATGTGACTTTTCTGTGAATATACAAGGAATCATAAATCTGTTCAGTACTGGAATGAATGCAAATTGTTCTAATTATATCTGAGTCAGAGCTTGTTACATTTTAAAGGAACTAGAGACAAAGCAAAATGGCAATGAAAGAAGTTATATGGTTTCTACAGAAAAATATTTTTGTGAATTAGATCTGTATTCCTTGACAATACCAGTGCTTGCCAGGGGGATAGGGGTACGGGGTATG
>NW_010102078.1:0-947 GCF_000699245.1 Pterocles gutturalis
AGCATTCAGCGTTTCAGCAAATTGCTGAAAAATCAACACGTTTCCTTATAGTTCCACGTGCACAAATGTTACCCTTGGCTGCGCGCGAGGGCCGGCCGCCCGGCGACTGAAGGGGCTTTTGTTGGGGAAACGGCTGCGAGAGTCATCTGAAAACTCGGTTTCTCTTCCTGCCTCCTCCCAACCTTTCCCCAGCTGGTGAAGATGATCCCGGGGGATTTACAGCTCAGGGAGCATCCCCCTTCGCTGGGGCACCGCTGGAGCCCAAGGTCCTGCACCCCAGCCTCCTGCCCAGCTTTTCTCCTGCTCCCTGCGGGCTGCGTACACCCAGGGCTTCCTCTGCTCTCCCTCCCAGCCCTCCCAATTAAATGTTTCCCAGTGAGGTTGTCTTGAAGTGTCTGCAGCTTCAGAAATCCCCGGCAGGTTGCCTCTGAGGAGCGGTTTCAAAGGCTTTTACCGCTCTCTGATACCTGCTCCGTGCTGCTGCTGGGAGCTGCTGTAGCTCCGGGGTGGCTGTACGCAGTCGGAGGGACCCAGGCACAGGGGTGGCACAGCCCAAGGCACTGCTCTCCCCAGGTTTTTAAGAAATGTCAGCTCAGAGTCACCAAACCTCGCAGCCCTTCGTGCGTGGCTTGAGCCCTGGGTGCAGCTCTGCAGATGGCCAGGGCAGGGCTGGAGGCAGCCTGGGATGGAAACATTGCGTGTTTGCATCCGTAGCCACGGCTACTGTCCTCAGTAGCCAACAGCTACGCAAGGAGGGGTTTGATTTCGTACGTCAGGACGGTGTCTGATGGAAAGAACCTGGGTGGGAGCTGAGTGGGTGTGTGGGCAATGCCAGAGCGATGGGGAACGCTCAGCCCTCAGTTTGGGAGCTCTGACTTCTTCAGTTCAGGAGCTGACTCTGCTGCAGATTGGAAGATGGTCCTGGGGCCACCAGGCTGGGATGTCCT
>NW_010102079.1:0-4342 GCF_000699245.1 Pterocles gutturalis
ATTATTATAAAAATATTATTTTATTATTATAAAAATAAATTTGTGTCTTTTGACACATATTGTATTTGGGCTATTAACCACATCACTTAGATCCAAGGTTCCAGAAAAAAAAATTTAAAAAGAGGAAAAAAAGTCTTCAAGTTAGCATAAAGGTTAGAAATATACTAAGCTTTACTTTCCTTATTAGTTTTGGACTAAAATAGTATAGCTTGATCTAGAAAATAAGAATTAGCATGCAAACAATATTAAACATCCAGTTACATGCTTTGTTAAAGACAGATTTGGTCATTACAATCTAGGTCTAAAAAGTACAGTCCTAGTTGTACAATTTCAGCATTTTTACCTGAGGTCTTTGTTTTCCCATCATCTATACCAAAAGCCAAACATTCCATCATGTCAACTTTTCTCTTGTGATATTCAAAAGGCTGCATCCTTCCTCTGTCAACTTCGCGTTCCATATTCCTTAGGAATTGCTGCTTGTACCCTCCAGAATTATCCAAGCCATACTGTCTCTGTTAGAGATGGAATGTGCATGATTTAGATCACATTTTTTAAATTCACCTTTAGTGATTTTGAGAAGCTGCATGCACAATCAGTAACTTTGAAAAACAGTGAGACATAAAAGCTTCAGATTTATGATATTTTAAAGCTGAAGGCCAAGCTTCATTCCTGAATGGGAATGTGGGACTAGGAAAGCCACACCTGGAAGAGCAGGCACATCCCTCTGCTCCCTGTTGGGCAGACAGCCATTGGCACAGAGGCAGCGAGAGGCCAGGAGGTAGTGAGAGTGGAAAACAAGCTACCGGGGCTGTCAGGTGGGAGGGAGAGGGAAGCAGGACCTAGCAGGGGAGTGATCACTGGAGCAGGTGATGGTATCCAGGAAAAGGATGGCCAGGATGCTCAGGGCCTCAGGCACTCCGACAGGGTGCACGCTCCAGGCTGCACTGCAAGGCAGAGCACTAGAGCTGGGTGGAGCACAGTACAAGACCCAGGCATGCTAGGGTCTCCGGTGAGAGCAGTATGGCATGCACACGGAGCACCCAGCCCCAATCTGAGCCAGCTCCGCTCAAAGCAGTAAAGCCAAGTAGCTGAAGGCAGGCGTGCCCAGCACCCATGCCAGGATGGGGGTTGCTGAGAGCTTGCATTTGCCTGCAACCCATTCCTGCACCAGTACCTCTAGCCTGTCTGACTGCACGCCTCATTATAGTTCCAAGATACTCAGCTTCTAATGGCACAACTGTTCAAAATTTTAACATTTAGAAATATTACTGTACCTGCAGCTTTTTAAATTCTTCCCTTTCTTGCTTCTCTTCTTCTGATCTCTGCCGTTTATCTTCTTCAGTTTGGAGCCGTTGAGCCAGTTCTAGATCTCTTGTATTTCCACCTACCCAGGAATAACTCCAAAGAGAGAGGACTTGATCAGGAGGTTAACAATGCTTTGATGGATCACTTATTTAATTTTTAAAGATTCTTTTCTAAGCAGACATACATAAACACAACTGGGCATCAATTTTAGGAGATGCATCCCACACTATTTTGAGCTATTAGTAACGAACACTAAACAGGACTGACTGCATTCAGTCTACTGAGACTCAGACTCTTGACTGGGACAAAGTTTATGCAGAGTTACAGAAGCAATTACTTGGCAAATAATGCATGTACCTACTGTTAAGAAAACAGCTTTATTTTTTTACTATGTTTCACTTCACTGTTAGCAAGAAGTCCCAGTTTCTTGAATACCACACACTTATCAGCTTCCTAGGATCACTGCCAACAGTCTCATAACAAAGTGACAAAAAACAAATTTAGGATCAGAGAACTGGATAGGGAATCTCTATGATTTTATTAGCCATGCTAATAAATAAAATTAATTTTGATTCCTTTATTGCCAGAACTAATTAATCAGCACTAGCATTTAGAGAAAAGAATTGAGAAAAAAATTAAAGTTTTCATAAGCTACAGATTTTCAGCTCATCACACTGGAATGTGTATGTAAACTTTCTATACAGCTAGGAAAAAGAAAAGTAATGTAGCTCTCTTTTAAACATCCAAGTTTTAGTTTTAGCTAACATATAGTGCATTTACTTAACAAGCATGCATAGACAAATATTTCTTTTAGCATGTGTAATTAAGTAGAGCACTTGGGTGAGTGATATGACTTGGTATGAACTACATTCACTTCATTATGTATATGTCCAGTTCTCTTGTTAAATAAGGAAACAGTTCAAATTTTGTCCGAGATTCTATACTGCAACATGCAAATACTTGTAAATGCTTTCAAGTATTAGCAAGCCTTTATCCTGTCACACACCTTCTGAAAAGCTATGTTCTTCTAAGTGTAAATCCACATGTTCTTCAAGAATCTGAAGGTCTGTACAGGTAAGACTGCACATTGGACATTCATATAGCTCTTCACCATTTCCTGTGTCTGAAAAAGAAATGCAGTTTCTTGATTAATGCAATTCCTGCTTTTTGTGAGAACCAACCACCTAACTGATATAGAGTCTGAGATAAATACACATTAACAAATATTGTGTTGTCATTGAAATTCCTCTGTGAAAGGCAGCAAATTCTAAACAGCTGTTACTCTCTTAACCAACTAGGAATTTTTACCTAATTACCTGACAACTTTCAGATATACTTTCCTTCTTTCCATTAATCAAGTTTTGCCCCATTTAACTCACAGATGACAAGTTACTGTGGTAATATTTGTATTAAGAAATGCTCAGTTTGAAATATCAAACTATTAATGAAAACATCTGTCCTGCTAACAGAACACTTGCTTACAAAACTTTAATATTTGTGTGATAACACAGCAGTTGGTGGGCAGAAAGAATAAAGTAAAATGTGCTGTCATTATTACTTTATTGGTCTTCCTGCATCTCCTCAAGCAATATTCTTTCTGCAATTTTAGTATTATTATTGAACAAAACCATATAGAATAGGTAAGGTTCAAAAGGACTTCTGGAGATCACGTAGTCCCTTGAAGCAGGGTCAAATTAAACAGGTTAAGTTACACAGGGCCTTTTTCAGTTAGTTTTCTAATAATTCCAAGGATAGACACTTCACAAGCTCCCCAGACAACTTATTCCAGTGTTTGAGACCTCTCTCAGTAAAAAGAAGTGTTCTTGTGTTTAAACGGCATTTTCCGTATTTCAGCTTGCGCCCACTGCCTGTCCTCCTGTCACTGGACACCACAGAGAAGAGCCTGACTCCATCTTTACTGCCCTCCTTGCAAGTCTCTAGATTTTACTTGCACCTTCCTAGGTTCACAAAACACAGAAATACGCTATGTTAGCTGTTTCTGGAAAGCTTTTGCCCAAGCTAAAAGTTCATGACTTCGTGAAGGGAAACATGACGGTATAATAAATTCACAGGCAATATTTTGCATAACACTGCAAACATATGGTTTCCTGAAACACACTATATACATAAAAAAAAACCAAAACACACTTAACACAACTATTTTTTAAAATTGAAATTGGCATGCAGACAAGTGTTATTTATTCAAGCTCTACATAATTTGCACCCATATAAGTAACATATTATTCAATGCTAAGATCTGGATTTTTTTTTTTTGAAGAAAAACATTTTTAATCACAGAATATGCAGTGCAGTTGATTACACTGCCACATTCTGCATCCTCATCATCATTTGTTTTTCTTGTCAGTATACATAGCTTGTTACATCAAGAATGCTAGTCTCCTAAGAGAATTACCCACTAGCAGACATACCATTACTAATGAAATAGCCAGCAGCAACTTTGGGCAGTTGATCAGAATAAAATTCTGACCATGCTTAAGATAAAATGCAGTATTCAAATGAATAACTATCTTCCTTACTCCAGCTTTATTCCCCAAAATATCTCTGTGGTCTCCAAACCGACATTTAGTACTTCAGAACAGTTTGTTGCTACATCTTTACCAAGTCTCTGCTTCAGACAGAAAACTACCTTTCCCTAACGAGTACTGCAGCCGCTCTACAGGATCCTGTCAAAGATTAGACTTCAGGAGGCAAAACCAAACCTCCGCGATTAAACATACGTAAAATAGGTAAAAACCACCTCCCGTGCGCACAGAAGCTTGACGATTTGCTTTCACTGATACGAACAGTGTACTTTGGGCACACAAAACACGGCAGGTTCCTCTGCGTTAGTGTTCTTAGTTCTTTTCTGGAGCAGATTGTCAAGCGGCACCCCCATCGTCTTCACTCACTGTCCCTTTCCAGGCGATTCCCCTCTGCCGCCTTCACCCACCGCCCCCCGCTTGCACCCCCGAGCAGTCCCGGAGCAGAGGCGGCGCTCCGGCAGCGCCCTACAGGCATCCCGGGCACTCGGACCCCG
>NW_010102080.1:0-13865 GCF_000699245.1 Pterocles gutturalis
GCCGGTGAGCTGGGGGCACGGCAGGGGCTGGCGAGAGGGCCCGTGTCGGCCGGCCGCGGGTTCGGTCCCCAAAGGAGCTTTTTCGCCTCCAGGGTTGTCGTTGTGCTTTCGGGTCAGGGCTGAGGGTTGTGGCGATGAGAATCTCCCAGTTCGGCGGGTTCCGGGGGGGGCTCGGTCCCTGAAGCAGCTTTGCTTGATCTCAGAGTGGGTGTAAAGACGAAATTTCAGCTCAAAAAGAAAATAAAATCCCTTCTGCTGCTCTCCTCTTTGGCTTTGGTAGCACATCCTGCTTGCACAGATGTGTAAGCAGCAGCATACAGCCTCCCAGCTTCTTGGCGTGGGTGTTTTTCTGAAGTGAAATTCTCACGAGGGTACTAAACACCCTTAAAGCCAAAAACAAGAGCAGAGAAGTTCAAATGCAGTATTTTTGCCCCTATAGGATGACACATAAGGTACGGAGAAAGAAGATAGCTGGTGGCAGTTTGTGAGAAGAGATTATGGAAGCAGTGACTGATGTAGTTGGAAAGGCTTTTGGTGCAGAAATTGGCAAAATTTTAACTAATTCTCAAGGGAAGGAGTTTAGTGTATCTCAGTTTGCATCTTGTGTTCGTGCTTTTCAGCACGGTCTAATTTATTTTACAGAGTAATACGAAGAGTCTAGACACTGTAATTCAATTATCGGTTAATGACACTAGAGCAGAGAAAGAATCCACAGCTGACTTAAGTAGAAAATTAATGATGCCCACAGTGCCTTACCTTTCACCTTAAAATGACTGAATGCTTGGCAGTAAGTGTAAAGAGACTTTCTGTTTGATACTAACAACAGTCAGGTATCCAAAATGGGTAACAAAAGTTTCCTAAGTATATATTTATTTAGTGTTGGCAGTGATGTCTGAGCAGTTGTTATGGGCTCTTGATTAAAATAAGTGAGAAGCAGGTGTTAAACTTATCAGGCAAGGGTTGTGGCAGCAATTATGTTGTGTCCTTTCAGTTGTGTGTCCTGCTGCTGCTGTGACCCCCTGAAAAAACCAGTCAGATAAAGAAGCAAACTGAATTCGGACAGACACTTCTGGTTCAGTGTTTTATTTTTATGTTATTTGTTTATGACTTTTAAAACCTCTTAAATATAAAGCTAGCTCATCAGTTTTTACGAATATGTGAGGAATTAATGTTTCTGCAAATGACAACTTTCCCTTAAGATGAGAAAAAATATTTTTCAAAAGTCCCAAGTTTTAAAACTTGCAACTCTCTTGGATTAAGTAATTGGTTTACAGAATGTATTTCTGAAAAGTTACTCTTGCCTAATAAACTAGGATAATTATGCATAACTTGTTTTGTGTAGGAAAAATTAGTATAGATATGTTTATTATCGAAAAGCAGAAAACAAGTCTTAGTTTGATGATGGTTTAATGATTGTCACGAAAGTCTGATTACACATGAGACAGGCTCCAAGCGCACGGTGTATCTGTGAGCGCAGCCACGTGCTGGGGCTGCCTGTGTCGTGGCTGGAGGTCAGGGAAGAGCTGGCCGCTGGAGTTCATCCCTCTTCAACACCATTCACAGGAAGCTTAGGAAGATTTTCTCCTATGCGTGGAGATGAATTTCTTGTTATGCCTGGGATGAGTTTTGCTCTTGAAATACCTGTAAAATTAAACTAGTGAATTTAATTTGTGGCATGTATATTTGATGTTATAACTGCACACGGTGTTCTGTGTTGCACAGCTTAGAAGCAAAAGGACCAACTGTGTTCGATATTTCACTGTATGCAACACTTTTAACGTCTGCTTACACCAGTAAAAGTGAAGTACCAGGTTCGTGTGGGTTGGAGAGATGCTTTTGATGTTCCATACTTAAGGCACATAGATGAAGGTGCTGTTGTAGAACATGTTTGCTCCCAGGTGATTGTTTCTCACAGCTGCTCTCTAAGCCAGCGTGAGGACTCTCCTCTTGCCTTTTGTGCTCACTGGTTTGAAAGGAGATGTTCTGGCGTATTCCCAGTTACTGTGTTGAGTTCCCACAAATGTAACAGGACTGTGTTCGGGTCAGGGGAAATATGCAATTTAATACAGAAATACCATCGTTACTAAGCCAAAGTGTGCGTTCTGGTTGGTTTAGGTTTTACAGCCAGAACTACAAGTCTCCAAAGCAATTACTTTATGTCCTCGTGCTTTGCGGAGGGCGGGGGGGGGAGAGATGGTGCCCTGGAATGCAGAACAGCTGTAACCACTGTAGTTACAGAGACTGTGAGTATGGGGGGTGGGGAAGGCACATGACGACTTTAAAGGAAGTTGTACCACTTGGCTTCCTTTAGAAAAGAACCCAGTGTGATTCTGGGTTGGTTTTTTTCGGTAGATTTTTAGTGGGCCACATGACAGTGATTAAACATGTGACCTGAGCAGCTTGGAGTCCAAATTCCAACTTTAATATGCACTTTTGATAGAGAATCTAGTGCTAAAGGCTTTAAAAGATAAAAAGTAGCAATTTATTTATGTATTTAGAATTTTTTTAATGTTTTAAGATTAAATTGCAAACTGAAATCCAAATAACATAGATTAAATTCATTTAGAGTTATTTTAATTTTTGTTAGACCTTTTGTAAGACAACAAAACAGCAGGTTCAGGGAGGTCTTGAAAAACATTTCATTTCCCTCTCAGAGAAACGAGACCGTAACTAGTTTCTAATAAAGATTGGTTTGTTACTTTAGAGTTTGAGGACCCAGAAATGTTTTTTAGAGAGTTTTATTGTGAGTCATGTAAGAGCTGGATTAGTTCTGGAGAAGATCCTGCTGGGGACAGCTCTGCACTGATTACAGTAAATTGTTGTGTTGCTGCCTGTCGTCATTCTGGGTTTTGCCCCTTGCCTACGACTGGCCGTTGGTCTCTTCCTTCTTTGCTCTGCTTTCGCGTTACCTCCTCAAATTCCTTACCCTTTTTGTGTGGAACTCTGCTAGAAAAGGGAGTTACTAAAGCGAGCTCCTTGTGCCTGCATTAGCCTCTCGGAAGCAAATCTTACCTACTTTGGTTTGCAGCTGGGAAGTAGAGATCATTGAGCTGTTAGAGATGTTAGTGTACAGAATTCCTGGTGCTCTGGGAATTCACACCACATGCTTTTGGGATGATGTCTGATGAAGTAGCTCTTCAGTAGCAAATCACATCTGACGTGGGCTTTCAGATATTTTTTTTTTTTTCTTTGTGAATGTTTTCAGGCGGGAGCTACTTCCATGTGGGCTTCCTGCTGTGGCTTGCTGAATGAAGTGATGGGTACTGGAGCTGTCCGTGGCCAGCAGGCTGGCTTTGGGGGAGGTGCTGGCCCATTCAGATTTGCACCCAACACAGACTTCTCGGCATATCCATCTCCAGCTGCGGCGGGCGCTAACATAGTTTGCAAAGCCTGTGGACTTTCCTTTTCAGTTTTTAGGAAAAAAGTGAGTATATTTCCTACTACATAGTATTTTTACTCATTAATCTGTAGGCGTAGTGGGAGGTGAATGGGTATTTTCTCTTAGCTAAGGAGACCCGAGGCAGGTAGCCAGGGAAGGAGTAAGTGCCTTATTCTGAGGTCACAGGAAATTAACGCCAGACAGGATTAGAAGTTAAGAGGTCTGATGTTCATTAATCGGTGACACATTGGATCTGGTCTGAGCTAAAAAAATGAGTGGATTCTAATTTGTAAGATAGGTGTTTTAGCTTCAGAATCTTAAACATTAAAACAAATCTGGTTTTGAAGATGATGCCAAACATAGTGGTTAAGTACTGGAGTGAACAAACTGGGTGATGGAAGAGCTAAAAACTCGCAATGTAGTATCACAGCTTCTTTCTGTGAAATACTTGTGTGATTGGTTTAGTTCTGTTAAATGCTGTTGAGCTCCAACAACCTCTTGCTTCATTTGGAGGCAGGTTGGTGGGTTAATGCAGAAAAATAAAATCAAGATCATTAAGATTATTTCTATGTATCGTGACTCTCCAGCATAATGATCTTGTCCACCCAGTGACCTAATTCTCTGCAGCTCTTTTAGATAAATATGAAAGCTTACTCTTCAGTTCGTGTGTTCAGTTTTCCCCTTCCTATGTGTCCTGTTGTTTGCAGGGCAAACACTTTGTTGAATTGAGCATTGTGCAGGGACATTTTCTGAAGGTAATATTAATTTGCTAAAATTCTAAAAAACTTGGAAGAGTATGGATTTGTTCACAGAGGATGAGATGACAATTTAAAATTGCTGCTGAAAGCCTTGTCTATTTGAGCTTTTGTTTATTGCAGTGAGTCTTTTGAGCAAAGCTTTCTTCAGAAGTGACATATGGGGAGTATTTACCTGCCATGTGATTAATCACATTTAAGGGCTACTTCAAATTCTTTGAATCAATGGAAGAAGAAGTCTGTTCTTAAAAATTTGGGGATTATACTGGTGGGTTTTTTTTACACATGAGAAAAGAGCAGTGATACTTAGTATATTGAAAAATATTTTAACATACCATAAAGTGGACTGGCTTTCAAGTTCATTTATTGTCTAAACTACAACTTGAATACTTTATTCATTTGTTTATTCACAGTTGTTTTTCACTGAAACCTGAAATCAGCTTACAGTAGTGCTACAGAAGCAGCACACTGCCTTGGAACACCTGCAAAACTACTTGACAGGGCAGTTTTCTAGACTTAAATCCTAAACACGATAAATTTCAAAAGTGACGACTAAGGCACTAACAGTAGATGACACAGCCTGGAGAAGGAGAGAGCAGGGTCTAGCTCTGTTTTCTGTGACGTACAGCTGAATGGTTATTTTCTCTTTCCACTTAGCACGTGTGTTGTGACTGCAAGAAGGATTTTTGCTCAGTTTGTTCAGTGTTGCAAGAGAATCTCAGAAGATGTTCCACTTGTCACTTGCTGCAAGAAACAGCCTTTCAGCGACCTCAGTTAATGCGATTGAAAGTGAAGGATCTGCGTCAGTATCTGCTTCTCAGAAACATACCAACAGATACTTGCAGGGAGAAAGAAGACTTGGTGGATCTCGTGCTGTGCCATCACGGATTAGGTGCGGCGGAGGACATGGACGCTAGTAGCTTGCATTCCTCACGGTCACAGACTTCGGGGTTTTTTACTCGTCCATTTTCTATGTCTGTATCAGTGTCGTCTCAAGGAGAACACGCAAACAGGAGGGGAAGCACGGGAAATGGAACACCTTTACGGGTACAATAATTAATGTGTGGTTTATGGTATAGCATAGCTTTTTTTTTTTAAATAGGTATGCATCGCCTTAAAATAAAATACCAATTGGGACAGTTCTGGGTGGCAGGAAAAATGCCTTTTGTATCTCTCACCTGAAAACAGAAGGTCACTAGGTAAGATTACTAGTTTAGAGGATAGAAGTGACTTAAATCAGTAACAATTAGTAGCAATTGAAACTTCATCTCGTTGTCAGCTGTGATCAGTTTGGTACACAGGAAAATATTTTAGAAGGGATAATTTGTTTTTGTCCTGATGAATTTCATTTTGTACACAGGGACAAACGGAAACATCTTCTATAAATGAAGAAGAAGAAAGTGCAGAAGAGCAGGTGAGACATGAACTATCCAAATAGTGAGTTTCTGGTGTGTGACACCATAATGTGTTCAGCTCTCTGTCAATATTTACTGTCACACTCTAGTTCTTTCAGAATTAGCTGTGTTTAGCAAGGCATATCTGCAAATACTTGCTTTAAAAAAGAATAAAACTCTACCCAAGTTGCTGCAGCTTTATGTAGCACCAAATCTGGTGCTCTGAACTTACTGGGACAATTAAGAACATACAGTTGATGTATTTCAGACCCCTGGATTGTCCAGAAAGCGAGTGAGGGCATCTTTGTCCGATATTTCAAGTCTGGAAGACATTGAAGGGTTGAGTGTTCGGCAGCTGAAGGAAATACTTGCGTGTAATTTTGTCAACTACTCAGGATGCTGTGAAAAATGGGAACTTGTGGAAAAAGTGAGCAGACTATTCAGAGAGAGTGAAGAAAACCACAAGACACGTATGTTTTTATTTAATTCTCACTTTCTTAAGGCTACTTATTTTATGGTTTACAGTAGCTGCTTCTGCCGACAGGAGGACTTGGATCTGACTCGGTGTGCTCAGCTGGAACAACTGGGAAGTGGGTTTTAACAGCTCGAGCTGCATCTAGAGTAGTTGAATGTGGCTCTAGTGAGTAAATGAAGCTTTCCAGGATTGTGCTGGGTTTTTTGACACTTTTCTCCAAAGGTCAGAGAGCTCAGCTTTCATGGTGAAGGTAAAATTGCGCAACTGAGAACCAGTTCCTCAGAGAACATGAAACTTGGCACTTCTACCTCCTTTCTTAGGTTTCACAGGGCATTATCATGAGAGGTTCTCAAAAGCTGACAGCAGACCACAGCCACTCAGGTCTTTTACTGCAGTACAGAATTAAAAGCTGCAGTGGCCAAAGTCCAGGTTCAGGTGGTTTGGTGTCAGTCCGTGTTTTCATGATAAAGGGGCTCTGTGCCTGCAGCTCAGTGACTCGTGTTCTTCTGTTCCTCAACAATTGGAGCCTTTCACTTGTGTGATTGTAGTGGAGCCACAGACTGATTCCTGCTCACAGAGCACAGTCTGAGGAGAACTTTTTCCTGTCGTTACCAGCTTGAAAAGTGCCTGCCTGGCTCCTCAGTCCTGCATCCAGCAGCCAGGCTGCAGAGAACAGGGGACCGTGGTGACTGGAAAACTTAATAGCCCTGGGCCAGTGCACAGCGTGATGGTGACTGTGGTAATCGGGTGTGAAATAATCACCTGATTGGGGTGGAGAAGGATTGTGAAGGTGAGGGACTGTTAGTGTCAAAACATGGCTTACGTGAGACCCTCAGTTTGGTCATAGACTAGAATTGAAAACCTGTCAAAATCAAGCTTTAAACTAAGGATTTTTATTTTTTTTTCCATGGCCTGACAAACATTGTGTTATTGATAAGGGCTGTTGTCTATTTGCAATGAGACGTGACGGGTTTTGTTCAGTTCTGCCATCTTTACAGCCTACTTACGGCTTCCAATTCTTAGTCTGCTTTATTATTATTGTGTTTAATCTTCTGAGGAAAGCGTTCTGCCAAACGAAGTAAGCTCAGAGATGGAAAACCAACATGCTCTGAATTTTAATCCAGCACCTTATTTCACCGTTGTCATGTTCTGAATTGAAAATGGTCTTTGAGTTTAAAGAATAAAGCCAAATATTGGATGTTCACTTAGGGGCTTTCTAGTTCTCGTTTCTTTGGGTTTTTTGAAGGAATTCTTAGCTGTGGGTTAGAAAAACTACTGTGAAGGTGGATCAGCACCACTTGACGATCAATTACCTGTGTATTTGAGCGCTTGCCTGGGCTAGAACTGAACTGGTTTTCCAGGGCCTGAATGCCTGACCTCCCTCTCATTGTGTTTCAGAGGGTGAGAAGATGCAGCTGAACGACAACGACGACAACCTGTGTCGGATCTGCATGGACGCCGTGATCGACTGTGTCCTGCTGGAGTGCGGCCACATGGTCACTTGCACCAAGTGCGGCAAGAGGATGAGCGAGTGCCCCATCTGCCGACAGTACGTCGTACGGGCCGTGCACGTCTTCAAGTCTTAAGCCAAGACCAAAAATGGATTTTATAGTCGCCCTTCCAGGAGTGCTGCAGGCAGGAGTGATAAAAGGTGGGGCGCTTTTTACTTCTCAATAAACACAGCATTTTGAACATTGGGATCTAGAGGTTTGTGAAACATTTTTCTACAGCATCCTCATCCTGCAGTTGGGCAGTACGATACGATGCCTGTGTGTACAGTAATAGCGCTGCCTGGCTTACCTTCTAAACACACAAACTCTTCGAGTCAAACTGTTTACAGCAGTTCTTGCTCTCTTCTGAAGAATATCGCCCCAAATTACTGCGTTCGGTACTCAGCACGTGGTCAGAGAACACCGCTGCTTGACCGTATTAGCGTGTTACGTTGCCTAGTGCATTAGAAGGAATATATCTGTTGAATATTCAGCTTTTATGCAACTGTAGAATGTAACTGTTCCAACACTGTCCCTGCAACAGTGTTAACAGTATAAAATACGACTGTAGACGCACTGCCATTAACTGTCCCTGCGCAGAAGCCCTTACGCAATCTATTTTATGCCGATTGCTTTGTTTAGAATGTCTGTTGTTACACATCTGCTGTCTCGGCCATTCTTTGTTAAGGGACAGGAAGCTCTGTCACTTCACAGGGCTCTGCCCTGCGGTGTCCAAATACCATCACCAAGTGGGTTTTAGTTTAGGAATAAGATTTTTTTTAAAAGGGTATAGTAACCCATATGATTGTGGTCCACTCCTGCCTATTGTAATTACTGATCTTACCTGTCATGATTGTACTCCATGTGCCGAGAACCTGAGGTAACTGTGAATACTGATCAGGGTCATAAATGACTTGCTGCTAACCTGTGGAATGTACAGTGTTGCTAACCTTAACCAGGGAGGGGTTTAGTACGGATAAGGGAAAGGAAGTGTGGTATTTGTTTAAAACCTCACATCTGGAGACTTGTACCCAAGGCCGCGGCACTATTAACCACCCTTCCCCATGGCTGCTGAGGGCCCTGTGCTGCTGTCAGCCCTGGGCCCCACTTCCAGCTGGGCTTTGTGCCAGCAGGAGGGGTACGGGTCCTTGTGGAGCAAGAATTTTACCAGATCTGGTAGGATATCTGTGACAGGACGGGGGGGAAGAGAGGGGCAGGAAAAGCTCTTTTTCTGGGGACAGGCGGCCTGCAGACAAGCATGACCAGGACAAGTGTCCAAGGAAGTTCACTGTACATAAAAGTGAGGGAGGAACGAGTCGGTCCTGGCTGTTGTCCTTTAAGCAGGTTGAGGAAGGAAGCTACAGTTTCTCTTTTTAACTGTCCCCATGCTCCTGAAGGGATGGAGACAGGGACATGCTCTGCCTCAGTGGTAGCACCCCAGAACTCTGACCTCTGCGACACTGTCCTTCATGTGAAGAATGAAGCTGGCTTGAAAAAGAGAAAGAGGCTCCTCCTCAAAATAAAACACACAGCTTACAGACACTGCTGGTTATTTTTCAGAAGGGAGCAAACCTCTCAATGGCTTTATTTTTTAGAAGTAACTTTTTAATCGTACTTAATTCCTGGCGTCTCTGTTCAGTGGGTGAGCTAATGAAGAAAAACATACCCTGGATGTTATTTCCGTGCTGATCATTAGCCACACAAGCTTAATAAAGATTTGTGATGGGCTCGCTCAGCCTCTGTCTCTTTTCTTTACCAGCTCAGGGAGGGGCTGGTTACTCAGCTCAAGCTTTACCCACCTGTAACACCACCCACAGCCCCCCCCACCCCTAAACAACCCGGCATTGGAACAAACCTGCAGAGCCAGCACCTGTTTTTGTACAATTGTTTATACAAATTCAACAAAGGTAAAACTGCATCAGGAAGGTCTACGAAAACAACACCGTACAACAATGGCACTTATGAATGCAGAATTTTACAATCAGGAAATAACCATGTTATAAACCTTAAATGAGAACTCAACTCACACTTCAAAGAAAGAGAGACTACGTTTGACCATTTATTCTACGGCTGGACTCACTGTATAAATTAATTTTATATTGAGTACAAGAGCTCATGCTACAGAGTGAAACCCTCCTATGTGCAAAAGCTGAAATTGGAATTTTTTTAAAATTTTGAGAAAAAGGTGATTTCTATACAGATAAAACTTGGCAAAGTGTTTTACTTCAACTATAATTTACACCTTATTTCCACAACATGCTTATGTCACTTCTGAAGTATACAAAGCAGGATATAAACTTCCATTAAAACATGCTTGAAGTTGAAAGTATTAACCTACTTTTCCTGACCTGGGCACGTTTGTAGATAGATACTGTCTACGAAGTATAGGTTAAGTTCTCGCCTACCATAAGTAAAGATAAAAATTGGCAATCAAAACTGAAACACTGGTAATGCATTCAAACATTGCATAAATAATTTTTAAACAATTTTTGTACAAAAATAGTTCTGCATAATGTAAGATGTAACAAAACAAAACATGTTAAGAAGGCAGAAATGCAGTGCGTGGTCCACTTAATGACACCAACTGTTTTGTTGTTGTTGTTAAGAAATGAAAAGCAGAAATCAAATTTACACTACCAAGCACATGCTGTGGTACTTTAAATAACAGTATTTCTTGGAGATCAGTCGTCTTCCGGGTGTGAACAATTATCACCAGTAACAGTCGCCTTATGAATTTGCATAAGAGCCAGTGCAGGACATCCCAGGTAGACTGAATTAGTGGCACAAGTTGAAATTCTTAACATGGGTAGTTTCACGTTCTTCTCTCCTCAACAAGAGTTGTAAAATCCGATCGCGGTATTTTCCAATATTCCAAGTTCCCAATTGAAAATAAAATCCCTACGTGTTCTTAGTCCCTGCCCCCCTCGCCCCAGTATTTACATGTGTCCTTTAACTAACTCAGTTTTTGCAGAAGTTTTTCTTCCACTTGCCCAAACTGAACACTTACGGACATTTCTGCGATGAACTGCTCGCAGCCTTCTTTTGTCACTTGCTTGCAGTACCTCAGGTCGATCTGGCAGATGTTTCCACAACGTTTGAAGTAGGACAGGCACTGGTCAGTCACCTTATTGCAGTCTGCCAGGAAAAAAACACACAAAGAGGGAGACATTTAACAGTGTGTCTCTGTTTGTTCTCCTGCACGAGTATGGTTCATCCCAACCACGGTAAGTCCTTTTTGCCCCTCCTGTGCTATGCTGACAGCGAAATGCAGCCACAGCCCCACTGCCACGCTCTGGTCCCTGTGAGTCTGCTGCGGAACCGAGGAGATAAAGCCAAGCACGCCAGATGTGCAGCACTGGAAAATCCCCCGCAGAGGACGAGCAGGTACCACACACGGCTCCTCGGCAGGAGGCAGCGGTCCCGGCAGCTGGTGAGGGCCAGGGAAAGGCTGAGCGGCCGCGGGGTTATTTACACGGGCAGCACATCCGGCTGCTCCCAGGGAGTCCTGGGGGAAGGGCCCCAGCTCTTCCCCTGTCCCCGTGTCAAACCGCTCCCCCTGATGAGGGCTTCACGCCAACGGGCATCTCCACCCCCTTTCCCCGCGCTGGTGTTGCTTACCTGATAAATTAATTTCCGTTAATGAATCCCGCGTGGTGGTTCCGACCGCGGTCAGCAGGTTAATAGACTGATCTGTCACGTGGTTACAGTAACTGAGATTGAGTTTGGAGAGCAGAGGCATGTGCCTTATGATCAGCCGCAAAGAAGCATCTGTGATATCCAGCCCGGCCAAACGCAGCTCAACGATGTTCCGTAGTTTGCTCCGGTTGTCGATCTGACCTGGAAAGCAGAGGCAGCAGGTCACACTCACAAATCGCACCCCGTGTTGCAAACATCCGCAGATCTATACGAAATGCACTGTGACACACAACACTGCTGCCCTACGTCAACTTCAGACGCTTTTGCCTGTCTGGAGCTTTGGAGGGGACATCAGCAGGAATATTTTTGGAACAGGCACGTGGACAAAAGCCACCTCCTGATTTCAAAACAAAAGGGATGAACGTAACTGCAGGGGCCCAGCGGAATTACACGTCGGGAATAAGCAGTAGGCTGTGCAGTGCATGCCAGAAAGCAGATCTGATTTGCTCAAAATTTCACCTGAGCTGATATCCGGGCGAATGTGGCATGACCCACAGAACTGCTCCTTCCCTGAACTGGAAGAAAGTGTTTCCATACTCTCTAAAGTACACCCGTTGCAGCCTGAAGAGAAGAAAGTCAGACAGAAAACCAGCACAGTGGCTCAGACGACTGTTCAGCAGCCAGAGAACATCCCTCGTTACCCAGGGGCTTCCAGCGAGGAGGCGTTGCCAGTCACTACCTCTGAACCCCTCACACGCCAGCAAAGCCCAGAACCCGCCGGCACTAGCTGTGGGGGCTTCTGCCTGGATCCTCCGAGGGGGACTAGCAGCAGAACATGCCCCAGAGCGGCTGGGACAGTCTCCCGCATGCTCCTCGCCGTTACCTGGCCGGTTATCTGTGGGCGGCGACAAGAGGTCTCTCATTTGTGCGTCTTTCAGTCCTTCTGCCCACTGCACGTCCAGAGTTCGGAGTAAAGGACAACTGGAACTACAAAGTGCCGACACCGCTATCCACGAGCACCCTGATAACAGCAGGTCTCGGAGACCTGCAGATACAGAAGAGGTTGGAGCATGTGGTGTACCCAGAAAGACCTCCGCAGCGATCTCTACAGCGCACACAGGCTGGGTGAAGCCTGGTGCTGCTCTGATGAACAGTCCAGGGTGAGCAGGGGCCTCATAAACCTCCTCCTGCCCAGCTCTGCATCCCTCCCACCACCTGGATTCTTCATCCCTGCGCTCATCACGGCAGCACAGGCGCTTCCCACAGCAACATGACCCGTTGACGTCAAGCAGTCACACTAGAACTGATTTTTGGGCCCATTTTAACCCACCGCTGCTTCATTCCCACGTATCTACCTCCTCTCCTGGGACACCCGGATCCCTGTGGTCCCAGAGGTTGCAGTTTAGACACAAAGGGGTTTGCTCCATTCAGTGAAGTGGTCAGGAAACATCACTCACCTGGCAGTCTGTTGATAAGCCAACTCAGCTGCTTTTTAGAGATATTTGTCCAGCTAAGGTCAAGGGTTACAGGCTGTCTCCTAATAATGCCACTAAGCATAAGTGGAGTGATGGATTTACAATGGTTTAAATCTATTTTGGTCCATAATCTTTTGTCACAGCACCTACCCAAAAAGAAAAAAGCCAACAGCACTTAATTTGGCACTTGTTTTGGATTTCTGCAAGATTTTAAAAGATGTCATTAAACAGCAGGGAAAACGACAGCATTTAACTGAAAACAGCAAAAATAAGACTGAGCAATGCTAAGAAAAGCCCAACACCACACCATGGTACGCAGGTTTAAGTTCCTCCATCAAATATACCATGCAATAAAGCCCAGAACTACTTCCACAGAATCACAAGCATCGACAACTTTGGATCCCAGCACTTCCTAAAATCCATTTTCTAGCCTCAAGACAAGCCACATCTTTCTCACCTTTTGAATGTAAAGACGAGTTTTAAGTATTCCTGTCCTGACTTTCCCTGTGCTCGCCAGGGAATTTTGTAGAACAGATCCCTCCCTCCCCATTCCATGTTTGTGTCATTCCTGACTACATGGCTCACGCGTTTTGACACTCTCTATGGTTCTCTAAAGGCAACCAGCAGGAAGCCCCAAGCAGTGTGTGATTCTGCATTTTCTCATTTTGCCACTAGAAAAGACTGGGCTGAAGTGAAAAAGGCATTTCCCAGCTTTCTGTGACACCATGCGGCCCACGGAGGAGGCACTCCACGCACATCTTGCACTGAATTATCAACCTCTCAACCTTTCTGTCATTTACCCCGTTTGTTACTAGACTGCGCTAGGAAATCGTCTCCGTTACAACCTGCCCATCTGCGTGCACATCGCAGCTGAAGCCGAGATGACAGCCAGTAAGTGACTTTACTGCAAGCTCAGTGAAACACAGAAATCTGTCCAGCAATGCCTCCCGCGGCCGCACAGTCGCCCGCTGCGGCAATGCTCGCACCCTGCTACCCCGGGCACTGAACGGACACGCTGTGAAAGGATTCCTCCATCAGCTCTGCCGGCAGAGAACAGGAACGGGATCGCTCCTCGGGTCCCCTCTACGGGGAAACAATCAGCACAGACCTTCCGAGCACACCGGGGGCATGGGGAGATCCTTGCTGTATCTCAGGAAATATTTAATAGCTGAACTGAACAAACGGTGGCGTTAGCAGCCAGCGAGTCCTGGGGGCAGGGTGACACCACGACGCAGCGGGACCCAGACTGGCTGGTCCAGCA
>NW_010102080.1:13882-34960 GCF_000699245.1 Pterocles gutturalis
GAACAGGCGGCGCGAGCGCGCTGCGGCCGCGGCAGCCTGACACCAACACACACACGCACAGTTCCCATCAGAAACGCTGGGAGCTGCTGTTTCTGAGAGAGCCCCAGAAGACACGCTGCTTCTCTAGACACTGCTGCTCACCCCTCCTCCCTGGGCTCAACAGAGCTTCGGGGACGACCTGCGCACCTCTTCCAGGAGCCGTTAGTGCCTCCATCACCCGCTTCCCAGCCCATCCTGCCCCACGTCGGCCCCTGCTCGGTTTCCCGCCCTCCTTACCATCTGTTCCAGGTCTTGCAAACTCTCATACAGATGCACAAGTCTCTATGACTGAGGTAGCTAAAGACAGCCATCCAGACTTCCCGCTGCATCACGTGGGCCGCCCCGTCATCCAGGGGCAGCGAGTCCGGAGGGGGGCTGATGGGAGGCGGCCGGATAACGTGCCGTTCCATCTGGATGCATTTGGGAGGAGAGAGTGAAGGCGGTGGCCGGGCGATGCCCCGAGGTGTGCTGCGCAGGCTGGGGATGAGCGGGTGCCGCAGCTCCCGGGGAGTCCCGTTCAACCCTTTGCTGAACCTATGGAGTCTCTCGCTGTTGTTCAAAGCACGCTTAGGTTCCTCGTTCTCGCTCTCGGGTTCGGATTTGATGGGTTGGTGATTCTCGTTGGCAAGGCTGTTCTCGGTTTTTTGGATCTCCTGGTTAAGCTCCTTGCTGAGCTCTTTGCTCAGTTCCTTATTGGGAAGCCGCCTTTTCCGCCTAATCTTGAACTTCTTCTTGTCCCTGGGCTCGGCACCCTCCGTGCTGGGACCCGCAGTGGGCGAGCTGGACCGCGACTGGTCACTATCCTTGGACCTGGGAGGTGCTTCTGGCAGGTCATCCTCCGGCTCCTGCTTCAGGCGCCGAAGGGGTTTGATCATGGCAGTTCGGTCATCCGGAGACTTCCACGATCGCCGCTGAAAAGGAAGAGACAAGGGCTGACTATTTGAGCAAGAACGCACTCAGCAACCCTTCCCATGCCCATGCTCCGCACAGGCAGCCCTGCCCGGGGGGGGTCAGGCCTCCTGCCAGCACCAGCCCCACCCAGCCCAGCACAAGGGTACATTCACCGGCCAGAGGTATCAAGTCCAAGGGCCATCGCACGGACGAGGAGTCCAGCGATCGGCTCTCCGGGCTCCAGGAGAGCGATAAATGCATTTATTCACCATGCATAATCCTACAGATTTAAGGGCCTTACTCATTACACAGCCGATGGTTTACACAGAGGATGAACAGCTGCTTCCCCAGCAGGCCAGAAGAAACCAGGCTCGGGCCACGCTCCCTGGGTGAAGCGCCCATGGCAGACGCTGGCTGGCACACGTTCGGGCCCAATGGCTGAAGGGTCAGTTTCTGAAAGCTCCTGAACCGCCATCACCGACTCGCACCGTGGCCGGGCTGCGGTGGCCCCTGCTGCCGGGTACTCACAGCCTCCTTCAATTACACTTTCGCTGCTCCTTTACATCCTACTGAACTCTGCTGATCTTCTCGAGCTTCCCCACCTCCGCCACACACAGAACAGGGAATGTGACGGTTCTGCCACGCTGCTCGCCTGACAAACCTCACGCTGACACCATCTCCAGCGCAAGGCGGGCTGGCAGGGGTTAGCTGGCACCTTCTCCCCGGCCCCGGTCATTGCTCCCAACAGCAAACTGCCCTGCGCTGGCTCGCGTTCATCAAATCTCTGCTTGGGGAGCACCAGACAGAAGCATAAGAGACGTACAAACCCAGACCAGGGAAGGCTTCAAGTCTAATCTCGTCACTACAAGCAAGGAAGCAGCCACCAACTGTTAAAATTAAAGAGCCCTAATCAGAAGAGATGTGGACTGGCAAGGAGAGGTGCACTGCTGCAAACACACTTGTTCTATCAGGAGGTCTGTGCTTTTGCAATAAACTAATTGGATCAGGTCCGTGGATGTGCTCCTACGCTTCAGACTGCGGCGCGCAGCAGAGAAAGCTGATCACTCTGTCTTTAAATTAACATGTTGTAAAGGAAGAGGTCACGGGGAGTTAATGATAGGTGAGAATAAAAAAATACAACATCAGACTGCTGTCAGCTTGCAGCATCCTTCACGCAGGGTACAGACGAGCGCTTGGTTTGAAGGTATCGGACTTGTGTTACCGTGCCAGATTGTCAGAGGGGATCGATACGCGTGTGCCCGGTCACCCCTGGCTCCCTGGGGTGCCAGCGGGGACTCCGGGGATGTGCTGAGGGGCTGTGTGGCAGGGGCAAGGTTGAACCACACAGGAAGAGGGAAACATCAGCACAGAAACTCAGTTTTATTCCTTGCTTCATCAAAACACAGCTGGCTGCTGTACTTCAATACAGGACGCCAGAAGAGAAAATATAAAACCAGATAGTGCAGCTAAACTATCCTGGAGCGTAAAGGTTTCCATGAGAGAGAGATTCTGTAATTTCAAGATGTGAACGGGATAATTAAAATGCCTGCAGTGACACAAGGACGTGACTGATAGAGAAACCGGCTCACCAGTCAGCTCACGTGAGGAGAAGGGATTAAAAGGGATTGAGAACACCTCTACTAAAGGGCAAAATACCTTCCTCCTGATGAGTTTGGCTTATTTTCCAAGATTTTAGCTGTTGGAAGAAAAAAAAGGCAAAAACCCCAAACCATGGCAGCTGATGAGGTGTCTGATGAAGGTCTGGTGATGCACAGCGCCTTCCTCACGCACTGCGGGGCTTTCACGGAGCAATTCCACCCATCCATAAACACGGCAGTGAGTCCAAAGGGATGGAAGAGGGAAGCGTGGCCAGAAAGCAGATATGCATAAACTGGTGTAAGTGAATTTTACTCACTTCTCTGCACCAAAGCAACCCCCATCCTACATTTACCGTACCGTAGTGTTCCCACTGTCAAGCCTCGCGGGGCAGCCTAATATGCCATACATACAAAACCAGGCACCCATTCTGAATGTAAACCTCTCAGCTGTTTATTCATGAGAGGCAGTAAACCCAGGTCCTCATTTCTACCTCTGCAAACCAGCACTTCTGCATATCCCAGTTACCATACTTCCCAATCCACAAGACAATTCCGAGTGTCCCTGCCTGGCCCAAGCGCTCCGACTGCCCCGTTCAGGGGGAAGCTGTCCACACCGCTGTTGTGAGCGGCTCCTCCTCTGCGGGACACAGAGGTGTCATTCCTGAAGGTCCTCTGATGGGTTCCGAGGGCTGTACATCCCTGAATCAAACTCAGAACAAGCTGCCATGCGCCACCAAGTGGATGAATATGAAAAGGTTCCCACTAAAAATTGATTTTCACCTTGATCCTACTCCAAGCATAATTTAAGGACTTTTTGCTTAAAGTGGGTTTTACAGTATTTTGAATAAAACAAAAGCCACAGCCCAGTGTTTTCGGCTTCTGAATGTCAACCCGAGTGTCGCTGTTCAAACCACTGCCCTGCTAGACTAGCAGTTT
This sequence comes from Pterocles gutturalis, assembly GCF_000699245.1. Classification (NCBI taxonomy): domain Eukaryota; kingdom Metazoa; phylum Chordata; class Aves; order Pterocliformes; family Pteroclidae; genus Pterocles; species Pterocles gutturalis. Next base: position 17,347 of record NW_010102080.1, read on the forward strand.
TCAGAAAGGAAGGTGAAACATCGCCGTTTCTTTTGTTACAATCTGGAATTTCAAGCTGAGCTATAAGCCAGAAGACATCAGCCCCAACCAGCCCACGTACATCTGCGTAAGGACATGAAAAGGGTGGTTTATCATACCCGCTTTCTCATCGTGGATTCCTGGGGTTTCTCAAATTTCCTTTTCCTCCACAGATGCACTTCGTCTGACTTTCTCCTCAGTATTGAGTCAACTTGAGTCTTTTTGGAATGTTCCTCCGATTTCCGCCTGGGAGTTTCTTCACAATCCCCTTTCCGTTTTGCAGCATCTGTCACCTCCTTGTTGTCTCTGTTCATTTTCTGCTCCTTCAGCAATGAGCCTGGGAGATTTGATGCGTATTTGAATCCTGGTCCGCGTTTTTGCTTGTACGCCAAAGAGACACAAAACACAAACAAACTTTATATCTTACGCCTTTCTCAGCTCTTAGGTAAGTTGCCTCCAACACTGGTGGGCTGATCACTTTGTAACAGACAGAATGATCAGCAAGGGGTTAGAGTAAATCAGTTTCAACCTTCATCAAGTTATTTTCCTAACTACACACTTCAAGTGTCTGTCTCAGTTTGCAAAGAAATAATGTTTCACTAATCCAACAGACACTTTGGGTCCTAAGTATTTCCCAGGTTTTGAGTGAAGTGTGGGTACATGGAACAAGAATACAAAAATTATTAAAGAGCAGAAAGCCATCAGCTTATTTCCTTCAATTCAACTGAATTAAGTACCAAATCAAAAGCTGGGATGGGGCAGAATTCTATCTACAAGGCAGAGGGAACGCTTGAGATTTTGTATCTCATTCCAGCAGCACTTATTTCCATTAAACTCACTTTTCCAGTTTTCCCTGCGTGGTTGCACTTTGGACACTCCCAGCAGTTCGGCAGCTCATCGTTAACCACACCATCCGATTCCTTCACCTGGTGAGAGAGAGGCACAGCTCAATTCACAATCCTGCTGCAAACAAGCTGTAGAAGTCTACGGGTAGATCGTTTAGGGGCATTTTGTACAGCTCATTATTTGCTCTGATTGACTGCTGCTCTCCCAATGGCTGCAGCAAAGAAATCCAGGTCAGTGCAGGCGCTGCACCATCCTGCTGGTGCTGAGCAAGCCCTCGGCCCTGCACCATCACCCTTCAGATGCCAACAGGAGAGGAAAGCACGCTGGACAAATCGGTATTTGACAAAGGGCTCAGGTCTGGGCTTTTAGGGAAGGTCAATGACAATCTCAATTAACACAGGGCATATTCTGCTCTTGCAAAAAACCTAAAAAAACCCAAAAAGCACCCCCACAGCCCAAATCAAAACCCCCAAGCCCCAGGACTGTAATTGCACCATCTCCAAACGTCCTCCCACACCATTTATTTGCAAAGCTCGGTCCTGTCGTCCCCCCGGAACGAGGCACAGTCTGATCTTTTAATAGGAAGGATTTTTCCCATACACAGGCTCTCACATACATTGATGCTGTTCGGCATTTTTAGAAGCCAAGCGCCCTGCACTGTAATCAAGTGTTCCTTAAAATACTTTTCTTTACGGATCAGAACTAGCAGTGCCCTGCCTCCAGCGCTCGAGCCCATGTGCCAATAAAAATGACGGCTGCCAAGCCAGGCAGGGAACAGGCACTTTTGTTCAGAGGCTGGACACACGAAGGCGTTTTTTTGGGTTTCTCACACCCACAGTTACCCAGCTCGCGTAAGGAAGAGGAACGCTTCCTACTTCACTGCCTCCGAGCTGTGACATTGGGCTTTTGAAAGAGAAGACGCGCGCTCAGTGTTGTTACACTACAGTAAAGCACAGTCCTGCCCCACGCAGCTGAAAAGCTGCTGGCTTCTGAATTGCCACACAGGAGCCAGCGTTGCTTTCCAAACAGGAGAGAGGTGAAAAGGCAAATCTGTGAATGAAACAGGCTGGGAAGCAGAGCGAAGGTAAAAACACCCTTCGCACGCACACACCCTCACTGATGGCACATTCGCTTTTAAGAGTTTAGTTGTATGTTCAGAAAAAAAGCCTTAAGGAGGGGAAAGAAAAAAAAAAAAGATTAATTTATGACTACTGTAGACAACAAAAACATGCTACTGTCAAGACAAATAGCTGGGCACTGGCATCAGCAGCGCAGAAGCGGGAGACTTGCTGCTGAAACAGGCACGGGCAGAGATCTGCAGATTTTTCATGTTTCTGAAACATTTCCTCCTCTCCTCCCAGCTCAGCCAGAACGCACTGGCTGGGCAGGATCAAGCCCTGGGTTTAGGGAACTGCTTCCCCAAGTCCCCGAGCCAGACAGCAGCCTTTCGAGTTCCACCATCCAGCCAGACCGATGACATGTCAGTCTCTCTCAGCAAGTCTGCTGGAGTTAATAAATGAGTAAATGAAGTGGGCAGGATTTACATACTGGTTTTATCACAACGGCGCGCCTTTGAACCTCCTTTCCCATGGTAGGTGTAAGATACTCCAGGAGCTGTTGTATACATCTCTGCCTCGGGGGAACCATTCCTGGCCTGAGCCCAAGTTGGGAACAAGTTATTTCCCGCGCTGAACATAGAACAAATGCTACCGAAGGGGAAGCACTGCAGCTCCGTCCCTTCTGTGAAGTTTGAGGAACCGAATAGATGTGAGGAACCGTACGCAAACTAATTAGACACACACCAACCTGCCACTGAACCTGTCCCAGGTCCTTCAGGCTGGGTGGGAGCCAGCGCGGAGCGTTTGTTACAAACAGCGGGTGGGTGTCTGCACCACAGCGCGAGGCGGCTCCAGAAACGTACCTGCAGCACGAGGTCAGCAATTTGGAAAGTCCGAACACGAGACTATGCTACTGGGAAGTCTTGTTAAGGAACACGGAGACCCAGGGATGCTGATCTGACATCGCTGAGAGCCACGAATTCCGGCAGTGCCAAGACTGAAACAACGCAGGCAGCGAGATGCACCTGGGCTGCAGCCATGGGCTGGAAAAAGTCTATTTCTGCTGTTCTGACAAGGCACCCAAATATTCCCCTTTTCCATCATTATCACTATATCCACCTAAGAAGAAAAAGAACAGGCTCCTACAGGGGAAACCAGCCCCTTCTCCTGAAGGGAACAGCATCAGGCACTGCACTCGCTCACGCACACTAACCAGCTGTAACAGCAATCTGACATGTACCAAGAAAATAATAATCATTGATATTGGTTCAACTCATGGCTCCGTAACCACAAAAGGCAATATTCCTCTGAACATCTCACTAACTCCCTCTGGAAACAACGCTGCGCTGGCAAAATTCTCGCCAAGATCGTTTTTATATGCAACTCTTCAGTAAAAGGAGCGTTTGCACTGGTGTTGTGTTTTCAAGGAAAGCAGCACATCAGGTACTCCACCGTGACCGTCCTCAGTCCCTGCAACACCCTGGCTGTCCCCAGCGCCGTTCCAGCACAAGCCCCTAACGCGCTCCAGTACGCAGGGGAAAGCCCCCACAAGCATGCACGGCCAGATCAAGAAGCTGGAAGAGGATGGACTTGATTCAAACCAGGAACAACCTGCCCCGGAGCACAAACTAGCCAGTGCACGTGCCAAACTGCTCCACAGACTTTGGAGATGTGTTTCAGGGGGAATAAGCCAGGAAAGGACACTCCTCCCTTCGGTGATGCAGTTTATTCCAGTCTCCCCCAAGGGTACACGTGCCAGATATCTAACTGGAGACGACCGACAGCTCCCGCGTACCGCTGCCGATGCACCACGCAGGGCAGGAAGGGTCCTGCTCTCGCTGGACAGCCAGAGCAGCTGCCCTGGGGCTGCGTCTGCATTCAAAGGCACTTCCCACAAGGACTATTTATGGGTTCCATCCTCTGGGCTTAACCAACATGTAAACATGAAAACAGTTGGTTATTTTTTTTTTTTGTCTTGCAGAAAATCATGGAACCTGGGAATAAAGAGCACGGAGGGATCCAAGGAAGAGGCTCCATTTTCGTTTTGCTGTTCCCCTGTGCATAGACTCATCTCACCTTCCAAGGCAGTTCTGAAATCCTCCCAGTGCCCTTTTGTCTCAAATAAACAGCACCAGTTCCCCCACCATTTCAGCTCAACAGAACCACAGAGAAATTAAAATACAAGACACACAAGGCACACTGGAAATCTCCCACTGCTTCATTTTCAGGAACACCCAAAGCAACATTGTTCCTAGTTAGCAAAACAGCACTCAGAGCACCCCACACGCCTAAAAGAACAAACAGCACTTGCTTGATTTCACAGATCTGACCCACATCCTGTGCAACTGGTCCCAAATGTGGTATGGGGAGAGGAAACCGTACTTGAACTGTCACTAGACAACACTCGTGTCCTCTGGACTCGGCCACGAAGTGTCACCGACACTGTAAAGTGAGAGATGGGTGAGCGCCGGGCACTTTCAGGAAGGACTGGAATAGCAACAAGCCAGAACTGAGCTACCTCTGAAAACGAGCAGCTCCTTCCCTTGCTTCTTCAGCCCCCGAAGCCCTGCTTTAAGCAGAGCCAAGCAAGCAAAGCTCCCTTCCAGAGCCCAGCTGCGGCAGGAGCTGCGAGCACCAATTTCACCGAGCAAGGAGACAGCCACGGGTCTGGTTTGCCAGCGACCTACCTTCTGCTCTAATAAATGACACACACTCAGCTCGGTGCAACACGGCATACAGCACAAGAAAAAGAAAAGGCCAGGAGAGTGTCACCCCAGGCCTGCATAGGGAACGTACCTCTCCTCCCAGAGATCCCAGAAGGGCCAAAAGCTGCTTCTGGGGCACAGTGTGTCAGAATACATTTGCTTTGGCAAATCACTTTAACCATAAACAAATCAGCAACAGGAAATGGCTGATCAGCTGAAGCACAACCAGCTCTGTAGAAAGGAGGCTTCTCAACACTCACACACAAAGACATGCCCAAAATGACACTTTTGTTACTGGCAAACATTACAGCTGCTCACAGGACTCAAGTCAGCCAAGGGTGAGCGCTCCTGCCGCGTGGAACTCGCTCAGTTTGTTCTCCAGAGCTGCAACGTTCCTACTTCAGCATTTGTTCATAACATCTTTAAAGCCAGCTGCTTGGCACATCTGCGCCTGCACAAACACAAACAGCACACTACTTCTTTGCACTTTGCGGGACACAGGAAGGAGCCACCGACACAGGGACTGTGACTAACTCATCCAGAGGTGCAGGCAGATTTCTCTGTGCTCTTTAGCTTCCCGTCACAACTGAAACTCCTCACTTCCTTAAACAAGAAGCAAAAAAGAAAGAAAGAAAAACAAAACAAAACCCACAAGACATTTGCATGCACACGCATTCTGGAGGCTCTGCTCACAGGGGATGCTGGTTACACCCGAGGATCCCCGCCTGCCAGGCAGCTCTGCGTGCGCCACGGCTGCCACCCTGCTGCTCACACCAACCCTTTGCTCACTGAAGTTTCCAAAGACTAAAATGTGAAAACTTTCCAATTTCTGTGCACTACTTTTATATGAAGGGGATAACTAATCCAGTTTTTACTTCCAACATGTATCACATCCTTCTACTCACCTTAAGGCATCCAGGGTGTATTATTTCGTTACAAATGGAGCATTCCATTAGCATGAGATTAAACTTGCTCTCCTCCTCTTCCACAGTGTCCTCCTTCCCAGCTTCTCCACACACCAGACACACAGCAGTATGAGGCAACACCGGCTGTTTACACAGACCAGAAAGAAGTCTTGATCAGGACATGGAAGACATGCGGAAACAGACGAACTCTGCACTTACAGCCTCCTCATTTCAAAGAGGAGATAAATAAGGATTCACTGTGCAAACTGCTGAAGGCTCCATCCCACAAAGGCAAGAAAAACTGGTAATAACCAGGGCTGGGTACCCAGACCAAGCATCACAGGACACGTTTCAGGGAATGAAAGTGCCCTCCCTGGAGCAGCACAGACTCATCGGGCACTCCGGGGACGGACGAAAATACTTTTTGGTGCATCCCTTGAGCCTGTGAGGTGGCACAGCCATTGGCATGCAAGGCACTTCACTAGCGTACAGCAGCAATCCAGAACATCACTGTTCACAGCCATTAAGCTTCCCAATCTGACCAGCAATTTGGCAGCTCCCTTATTTTACAAGCAGGGCAGACATGTTATGGGACCCGACCCAGGTCTCGCAGCAAGGCCACAACAGAACCAAGAACAGACCTTTTCCTGCCTGACAGCCTTTATCTAGGGCCTTGCTCCCAACCTGAGCATTGCAGAAAGCTCTGCACAGACATTTAAAAAGAGAATTTCTCCTGCAAGTGTCACAAGTGAGAAGTGCACTGATTTTTTCTGTCTTTGGCTCAGGAAGAAAGGGAACTGCAGCATCTCACATATATGTCACCCATGTCAAAGCACTGAATGCCAGCCTAATTAAAAAGCCATCTTTGTGCTAACGAGGAACAAACTTCTCGTTGGTGGCAATAAGGTATAAGCCTCATTACAAGAAAGAAAAGGAAGATCCTCATGAGAAGCTGGCTGCAATGTGAAATGGAATTGATTAGATTGCAAGTCCTTAACTATTAAGCAGCCAGAGGCAGAGGGGTGGCTTTTCACAGCAAGGATCTCTCGTAGATGGAGTGAATAAAAACCCAAAGTGGATACTTGCACACCAAACCAAATCTAGGCAGCAACAGTGCGTCTTTGGGCAGGTGTCAGATCAGGAAAAACCTTGCTAGAGTGAGCCATCACAGAGCACTCTGCTGCCCCACGTACATTAGCTACAGCAACACCTCCCTGCTTTCTCATGCCAGCACTTACCCACGCTCCATTTTAAATGCATTTTGCTAATGCTATTTAACTCCCACCCTTCCTCCAAGTACAAAATAGGAATCCCCAGGATCCCATTCTACCAGCACGTAAACCAGAGTAGAACTAAGTTGTCCAGAGCCGTAAGAGCTCTGTCCACTTGTTTTGTCTGATCTCCCACACAAGTAGTATTTATATCCACACCCAAGAACAAACATCCCAGGAACAGTACAGTTTTTCTTGCTGGGAGCAGGGGTATCTAGGGAATCTCCCTTGTGTCCCGACTAGCCCTGTCCCACTGATGGGCTGGAACAGCAGCCATGCTGTCACAACTCGTCCTCCCAACACAGAGCCCCCACGCTCCCTTCAGACCATCCAACGCAGCATAAAGCGTCCCAGGCACTCCTGCTTCCCTTCCTGATTGAACTGCTGATGCAGAGGAGTTTCCTGTTCTCCGAATGGCAGTGCAGGCTCTCTTTAGGCTTCTGAGTTTAATGAAAGTCTGCGTGCAGTTAATATTGTCAATGTTATTAAACAGAGGAAAGCACAATCCCAGAACTGTAGGGATCATTACTTCCACAGAGCCTTGCTTCAGTGTTTTGGGGTTTTTTTTTGGCTGGAAGCCATTGCATAGGTACTACTGCAATTGTTGAGAGAACATAATGAACAAGAGTAAAGACAACAGGATTGCTTATAGAAACATAAAGGACCATTAGAAGTTACAACAGTTCAACTGATTAATTTTCTGTGCTTTTGCCGCTCTAAGAAAGTTTGTAATATTCCCCTTGGTATTTACACCAACGGGAACCTACGATGGGCAGAGATGTCTCCTTCAGTGCATGCAAGGAATCGGAGTACCCTGGCTACCAAGCCCTCTACTCTAACCACAGCTCCTGGAAATAAAACTGCACGATGCCAAGAAGGAAAATACTTCGTCATTAGAATAAAGGGGATGAGAGGATGACTACACTCAGCCAAAAGAGAACCCCGTTCCTCTCCAAAAGGCTCAGCCTGTGTATCAACAGCGAAACAGCTTACTATGAAAGTTTCCTTCATCAGTCAGGACAAGAAAGAGCACTGCAGCCCTAATTTAATCCCTCCACTAAAAGGCAGCACGATTTCACTATTTCTTCCCCTTGGAGAATAATAAATTCTTCATCCATGCTGTTCAATTCATGCCACACTCCAGGAAATCAAGTGTTCAAAGAAAAGACACTTGAGCTGCAAAAGCACTCTGCGGAAAGGTAGATATTCTGTGTACTTTACTGAAAGATCCAGCAGAGCTGAATCCAATCTTCTATGTCAAGAACAGTGCAGAGCTTAGAACAGGACATGGAGTGAGTTACCAGGAGCAACTACTGGAAACCTTCAGTGCTTATCAGTTTTTTAGCAGTGTCAGACCAAGTCATTTAATGCCTCCACTTCATTTTCTGCATCAGAATTAAAAAAACAAAACCAAACCCTAAGTGAAAGGAACTGCAACAAGAGTCAGAGAGAAATCAGTATAGATGGGATGATATTTCAGTTATGAATAAACAACATTCCTTTCCTTAAAAAAAAAAAGAAAACCAAACCTCTTAACAACAGCATAAACAAGACCTTCCAAAGAATTAAGAGAAAAGCTGAAGCTAATTTTTACCCTGGAATGGGGGCACCGTGAACACGAGACCTGAGAAGAAGCTCCACGACAGTCAGTATGGAAGCAACAGATTCAAAAGGTGCTTCGACAACTTAATGGAAAATTAACCTGTCAGTATTTGTTAAATACAAAGCTATAACTTCTAACTCAAGAAGCTTCTAAGCCATGTATCACATGAACCCAGGAAACTGCCTGACTGCCTGCTTGCCCTGTGCTGATGCTCATCCCCCGACAGCCATTTCCAGTCCCTGGGGAGGACAAGACCCTGGCCTGATGGCTCCTCGGCTCATCTGGATCAGATCCCTCCTGTACGCTTGGGTAATAGAACAAGTGGAAATTAAGGTCTCAAGTAGCCTGGGGCTGGCATCATCAACACCAAAATCTTGGAGGACACCAAAGATTTCTCCATGTCTTTAGTTGGTTAAGTAGCTAAGACGGTAAAGGTAGCTGCAAGGCAGCTCGTCTCAGGAAATTCAGAGATCCAAACCAAACGGGCCTCTTTTCCCTTTGAGTCAGAATTTCCCACTCTTCCCCTTCTCCCCCCAAATTCCAGATTTCAGTGTGATTTCAGTGCCAGGTTCTGGTGTGCTGATCATCTCCACATCTACCTTGTGTATTACTGAGAATGAAACCTGTGCTACTAAGTTTTAGGAGCATTCTGGGTTAAGATTTGGCAGCCATTGGGAACGAAAAGTGATGGGAAGAAAGAGACCTGAACTGAGAGGGCAGGGATTACACTGCAGGGATTTGCCTGACACGCCCTAGAGACTACCCAAAGCAGAGTTCTCAGTTCCACACCTTGTCACCACCGGGAGACACAGATACAGGAAGGAAATCCCCAAACAAGGTGTAGCAAGAGGTACACTTACTGCGATACACTGCCTCATAATGCAGGACTGCTTCATCCTGCCAGGTCCCCCAAATTTCTTCATGTCTTTGCAGAAGTGACACTCGCCGCACTCTGTCCGCAGACACGCCTCGCACTTGCGGCATCGCGTCCTCCTCCGACGTGCTCCGGCAGTTGTCCGGTTAGCTGCGAGCTTTACCGCAGAAGCAGTGCCCAGTTTCCCTTTGGGCCGTCCGACTGCCCTGTTCTGAAACAGCCAGACACACAAGGTTAATCGCACATCCCACTTACCATCTGAACTACAGAACTTCCTGGGACAGGAGCTGTATCCATCTTAGATGTAAACCCAACAGATGTATCAGGATTATACACAGATGGGCAATACTCAGCAGATGCATGTGATCACTCTTAAAGCCAAAGGAGTTCCATTACCTTTTCAAGAAAAGATGCATTGTAAAAAAGACAAAGAAACCAGGGCATAAATGAGAGATCCCAAACGTAAACGAGAGATCCCAAACCTCCAGCAAGCCCATTTCGGCAGGAGGAGGGCAGGGAGAAGCAATTTACGCACAGCTCGATACAGGGCCAATTCCCAAGTGACGTGCTTGGCTTAGGTCAAGACACGATCTGGGCCAGTGCTGAGCTCTGGGTTAGGGAGCTCTTAGGATTGTGCTCGGGTTAAGCCAGAAGGTTTCCTTTCCTCCGCTGAAGTCGAAGAATCCAAGGAGGCGGCAAAAGTAATTCTGAGGTTAGGTACAGGAAACGCTCGGCAGCAATGGCTCAAGCCACAGCGATCTCCCTAAAACAACAGGAGAGTATGAACTACTGCCAAGTGGAGAAAGTAGGAAATCAAACACAAACACTACAAACCCCTCCAGAGTAACTCCCCTCATATCCAACACTAGCAAGTGCTCGAAAATAGCACACTAAGTGATGCTGTGCAAAGGCTAAAAAGGGCATCCCAGGTCTAGGTTTCAATGACCTTTAAGAGAGAAGCTGAAGGAGCATGAGAAGATTTTAAATGATTAGGTTAACTGCAACATATTCACTCTGGATATCTAAATTTCATGTTCTCATCAGAAAGTCCCTGTTAAACACAAGAACTTGCAGCTCAAGCCAAATATCACTAAATACCATGTAATTGTATGGGGCTAATTACACAAGAATTGGCTTGGCTCATTCTTGCCACTGACAGCTTTCTCCACAGAGATGATAATAATAGGACTGCAAAGTTCATCTAGTTCAGTATTTATACAATTTTTCCACTTTCTGCACATCTCAGCACATGACCAACAGACCAGGCAGTTTCACTTTCTGTTCCCGCTGGATTCTGGGCCATCACCAGGGCAGGGGCAGGCTGGCTAGACAAAGCCAGGCAGAGTTTCCACTGCAGGTTTCAAAAAAAGGGTATGGAAACATTCTACTTGGTACTACGAAAGCTTCCCTAAGTGTCCTGCTATACAACCCTGAAGAAAAGTCACATTGACAAGTATTTGATCCTCCTCCCAGCTGACTGAGCAAAGCTCCAGTGACGTTCGGAAGGTGCAGAAGGTGCTGATATTTTAACAGTCTCCGTCCCAGGAACCTCAGTGCTGGGACAGCAGAGAAGCAAGAAGCCAGACCTTACCTTTCTCTCCCACAGAGCTACTATCGTAACCGAGGCGGGAGAAAACATTGCCTACTTGATGAGGCTACACAGATTTTAGCAAGTTTTTAATTCTGCTGCTCCAGAACAGTTTTCGTTCTGCTGGCAGGTTGAATCGCACTGTGCTCAGTGAGCACAGACAAGTGCAGCTTTCTTCCCATCAGCAATGGCACCAGACGCCTGGATTTCAGATCAATTTCAGACACTCTAAAGAATAAATATTTACCTTTTAGACCAAGTTTTCAGCCTCTCAAGGATAAAGTCAGCTCTGCCAGGACTGGCTTAGAGGCAACCTAGATAAGAGATAATTTCCTTCCTCAGCATGAATCACTCCTCCTCCGTTCGCTCTATCAGAGTCCTTCCACTAGCAAGGGGGGCGAGAGGCTCAAACCAAAGGCTAGACATCAGCGGGAACAAGTTAAACCAAACAACTGGTACCACCACCTGGGCAGTTTCCCTCTGACAACAGCCCATGGAAGATTTTGCGAGAGCATCTGACTCCTTCACACCAGGACTGAATACGATTAAGTTTTTTAAGAAGGCAAACAACCATTACGACACCATCAGAACAGGCGTTTTCAAATGCGATCTCTTTCAAGGAAAAATCAAACTCTGTGCTTTTCCAGCTGAAAGACAACTCCTGATTCTGCCACAGTAACGTGAGCCAAGTCCTAATTCTGAGGACAGCGTCTAAGTGCCAGGACATTGCAAAGACACAAGCAGTAAAACAGCATCGCTTGAACACAGGATTTCAGAATCCTTAAAAAAAAAAATAAAAAAATAAAAAGAAAAGAAAAGGGCAGGAAGGTGAAGGTACAAGAACAAGTCTGAAGCCAGACCACACCACCCAACTCAGATTTCCTTACAATTCACCACCACAGAGGTGCAGCCCCCCTGTACCTGACATTTCTTACCTATCCAACCCTCCCCACTGCTCGTTAGGAAATCCAAGCAATTGTACTAGCTGGGTTTGTACTAACTTACCCACCGACCAACCCTCAATCCAAGCCACATTTTCACTCCAGGATGTCGCAGCCAGCAAAGGCTAGAGAGGCCTTACAGGAATTCCCACTAGTATCTAGTTTCAAGGGGCTCCAAAGTGGTCGCTTAAAAACCTCCACAGAAGAAAATCTGGCCTGTGGGTTGCTATCCCAGGAAGGGGCTGGGATTCGAGGGGGTAGAAGGAGCCTCCAACATGACCTGGGGTTTATTTAGCACGTGGCAGCCAGCCAGATAAATTCCAGGTCGATGTTGGTGACGAGATGCTGCGGGATTTCCAGCTCAGGCTGCAGTTTCACTAAGTACCAGCCCTGGTAGCAAAACCAGGTAAAGATTTCCTTCCCAGTGCCTGCTCCCATCTCTGTACAGCCGTTCGCTGCTCTCCCAGCACAACTCTGTGCAGCTGCCCCGTGAATAACGGGCAAACGGCGGGGGATGGCAGGATTCTGCATCCTGGGTCTACCATGGTGGCCAGCAAACAGCAACTCCACGGCCTCAAGCTCAGGACTGGCGGCACGCTAAGCCCTGTGCTAGGTTCAGGACTGATGCAGTCTCCCACCTGTGTGGCAGATCCTGTTATCTGCTTTCCCAAGGAGATGAGCCGAGACCCTCACACACGACCTGTCCTGCTGCCTCTGTAGTCCCCAGCAGCCACCTCTAGGAACTATCAAGAAAAGAAAGATTATACTGAACTTGGTGAGATTCTTTTTTCTTAAATCTTTGAACAAAAACCAGAGAGTTGAGACAGAGCCTGTCTGAAATACCATCACAAGCAATCCCCAGTATCCTCCAGCACCTCCACAGAAACTGTGCCCATCCTTCTCTGGCCACAGCAAGAGTCTTCTGAAGAGGGGCAGGAGGATGCTGAAGTGATGACAACCACGCTTCTCCCAAGCTCCTAACAAAGGCTGTGCAAGCAGCTGCTGAAACACTAGGATTAATATACTGAACACCCACCTCTATTGCACTGAAGCCTAGAAAGCTGGGGGACTTGCACTGCCCTCTAAAACAAGACATGTTAACAGGACATCCTGCTAGGCTTTTTTCTTTTATCCCCCCACACCAGATTACTGAAGCAGCTGCAGCGTGGCCTCTACAGCACCTGGGTACTGGGAATAAACTCAGGCCATCCAAAGGAATACAGGATGAACTACACAGCCATTTACAAACCATGAATTTGGGATCACCCCCCACACCACAGCGGTTAAACACACCCACTCCCCAGACAGGAAAGGGGACAAATTTGCAAACTGATTTTCGGAAGTGCTGAGCTCCTACAAACTCCACCGAATTCCACAGCACTCCAGGTGGATGACGGTCCGGGGGGCTGGGTGGGGAGGTTATCAGCAATTCCAGTCTCTCAACAGGGCTCTGTAGATCTGGGAATAAGCCCAGGTATGACGCTTCCAACCCTGTACAAATCCCCAGGAAGAGTCGCTGCTTGGAGCATTAGTTTATCTTGGCTATGGACAAACATTCGGCTGCTGGGAAGTTTTCACTGCCGGCTTACAAGTACCTTAAGGCGCTTTTGCCATGTCATGTCCCTGCTGGGCAGCCACCGACAAGCCACCCAGCATCACCGGGGTCAGAAGCAGCAGAGGCACAGGGACCCCTGCCCTGAGCACAGCTCTTGCCACAACAGAAACACAACTTTGATGTTTACAGCAACAGATTTCTGACCTTCACAGCAGCAAAGACTAACTCAAAAGACCTCAGGTAAACAGAAACACCAAGAGCAGCAAGTTGGGCAGACAACACTTCCAGAGTTATCAGCTGTGAAACGCATCATTAAGTAGGTGCTGATGCTCCTCAACTGCCACCCCAACACTAACCGGCCCTGTTGGAGCTGTCACCAGGCAACTTCCCATACAAACTCCTCTGCTCTGGAGAGGAAGATGGGCTGAGCTGCGAGCCAGGCCAGGAGCATGGAGGCCCGGCTCCTAGAAGCCAGGCTGACAAAGCCTGCCGCCTAGGAACAAGCTGTTCTGCAAGAGCATGGGTCTTATTCCACCACTCAGCAACAGGGACCTGCTAAAGCCACTGCCAGCGGCACTGTAACATTATTTCAGATTCAACATCTCCCAGAAAAATCCAGGGACATGCACAGTACCCTTCTGAGGCGCTTATCACATGGCCAGCTCAGCGAGACCCTGAAGCACTTCACTTCCTCACCAAGTACGATCTGAACAGCTGATGTATCTATCCACCGTGTAAATCTCTCCAAGACATCTCACATGTGGAGTGCTCATTGCTTCAAGGTGCTGTGCCACATAAATATATTCCTTCCGCTTGCAACGCAGGGGAGATTTCCTTCTGCAACACTTGGACAGCTTCTGATTATTCTGGTTTGCAGTGGTTTGACCAAGTCCACACAACCACATCAGCACCGAAAGAAAGACGAGGACCAGGCTTCCCGGGTGCCAGTCCTGCACTTAGACCTTTATATAGCACTGCAGCCCAATGCAGTTGTTTTAACTGAATTAGAATAGACAAATGTAATTATCAGTTGTTCCTTTATAACATCTGATAAATAAACACTAGGGGGAAAAAAGCCACACACATGAACTCGCAATTTGTAACTGTTGTCAGCTAAACCACCACCTTCAACGTGCTGGGTCTGGGCTGATACTGGGCACTGGAGGAGCCCACGGGGTGGCACAGCAAAGGCTTCTTGTCAGTTATTTCCTTGCCTCTCCCTGGAGCATCAGAGGTGGAAGTTCTAGAGGACAAGGCTCCCTGCTCAGGGCCACCGCTGTCCTGTGACACAGCCCTCTCCTAGCCTCCATCTCCAGGCATCGACTTTTGGCCTTCCTGCTAAGAAAACCAGTAAAATTGACCACAGCAGTGGTGGAGACCAGCAACACACATACTAATGGACCGGGCTGAGATCCACCCAGGTAATTTTACCAGAGGTCTCCAAAGCAGACCCCGTCATTAATTCTCCATTAATCCTGAAATACAGGGACTGGCACTAACCTGCCCGGCAGGCTGACAGCCTGTCACACACAGTCGTGCACTCGATGATCACAACCAAGTCAACGATTCTCCAGCATCAAACCCCTACATCTCTTCAACAGTTAACAGAAACCCTGGTCAAAGGACAAACTTAAGAGGAAGAAGAAAGGAAGGACACGATGATGTTACTGCAAGAATCCAGTGGGGATGAAGGGGAAGCTAGTTTAAGACAGCAAAAAATCATGTTGACGCCAGTAACATCCTCAAAAGCTGTATGAGCTGAAGAGCGCAAGCCAACACCACAGATCTGCCACAGCTGACTGAAGGATACCTGCCCAAAAGTCTACACACGCAAACTCAAGGAGTCGTTTTCCTCTAGCCATGACTCTAGCAAGAGTCACGTCACCCATCATCAGCATACGTTCCTGCTGGGGTGGAGGTGTCCTGCAAGACAAGCTTTGATCCAAGGTCCCCCATTAAGCAAAGAATATCAGAGGGAAAGGGAAAGTGGTGGAAGTCTTTCAAGCCCAGCCATCCCCAAACAGGATTCAGCCTCTCCTGATGTCCACTGCCACCATCTCCTCCAATTCATGCTTACAAACATTCTCATCCTCCCCTGAAAAAAGTGATGTAGTTCCTAGTGACCACTGCCAGGTGACCACAGAGAGCTCTACTACTAAACAAACAGATCGATTTCCCACAAGTAAATAGAGAAGTTTATACCTCCTAGGTTCATCTAGGCATTAGCGACACTCCGGCAGCTTTTCTGCCAACATAGCTGTGTTGTTTGGGGTGTGATAAACTGGCACGTTAGTGCCAGTACGAGTGCCCCCGTTTATTTCCCTCTGGTGGTGAAGAGGCAGCAGTTAGGCCTAGAGGGTGGAATAAGATATATTGGCAAAAACATGCTTTTGTAGATAAGCTGCATCCAAAGTAGGAGCTCTTAAAAAGAAAGCCACCAACAAGTTACACAGACTTGTGCAAATGCAGCTTTTCTTCTTGCCGCTCCCTCAGGACAAACCCCCCTACCCTCACCCAGAAGCATTTTTCTCAGTCTGTTTACACAGACTGAAGTCAAGCATCACAGTCAGAAATCATATTTCTTCCCACCCCGAGTGACCCAGCGCGGCTGGCGGCTGCAGCCCTGCCCAGGGCCAGCACCAGGCAGGACGCGTGCCCCGGCACCCACACGCCTCCCGTCCCCGCTGCTGGTGCCAACTGCGACTACAGCGAGCACGGTAAATCCCAGCCGCTCTTGGGCTGGGAAACCTGACAGTCAACCCAACAGTCTTTTTGCCTTCCTAGTTTAGACATGGATTGGGGAAAGAGACTGGCTGAAGGCAAAAGTCAGAAGATTCGAAATCTGAGCGACAAACCGCCAGCTCCTACCCGAGCGCTGAAGCTGTGCTGTTCAGCTACAC
Organism: Pterocles gutturalis; assembly: GCF_000699245.1. Taxonomy (NCBI): domain Eukaryota; kingdom Metazoa; phylum Chordata; class Aves; order Pterocliformes; family Pteroclidae; genus Pterocles; species Pterocles gutturalis. Next base: position 33,611 of record NW_010102080.1, read on the forward strand.
CTGCAGAGCCGCAGCCTTTCACCTGTTACACACCAGAGACTGTCGCAGCAGAAAAACCTCCATGATACTGATTTGACACATCCCAGGTAGAAAAACACAGTAACTACACATATTAAAGCAGGTTTGTACGAAAATACAGTTGTATCCATGCAAGGGTTTTCACCACTGGAACAGTTTTGAGCAGAAAGAAAAACACTCCGCAGGTTTTTGCTACATAGGTCACAGCGTTACAATCAGGGATCAGACCAAGCCTTGTAAGAAATCTCACAAGAAGGATCTCCACTTTCTTGCGTCAATTTTTGTTTTGAACTATTAACATATAAAAACACTATCAAAGCCTCAGGTTTTAGAAGAGCTAAAGAATCTCAGAACGTAACCACCCTCCCAAACCCATCCAGCAAAGAACCAGCCCCCCCAGTAGGGATTTCACAGCTGGTACAACACAGCTGAGCCCAATGTGCTCCCCTAACGATTAGCTCTTTCCAAAAAGCATCCAGTAATTACACCAGGACAGAGTCACCAATGGAGAAGGCCTGGTGGGGGACCAAGTTTAAGAAGAGGAAGGGGGTGAGCAGGGTATCGAGCAGCAGCACAGGCCTGCACGTTCACACAATCCCCAGAATTAAGTAAAGGCTTAATGAACTCATCCAAGACCCGGCGTAGGTTCTTGGGCTGACACTCCACCAGGTCCATGCAGCACGTTAACATCTCTCTGAAGGTTTCCACCCCACATCTGCCTCCCCTGGGGAGCACCCAAGGCACACCACCACCAGTCCAAACTCTTCCCCGGCCCCGCTTTCTTGGGGCAATTATGAAGCCAACTGTAGTGAAGTTATTAGAAATGAGATGGGTTTTGGAGGACAGACTCAACACCCGGCCTACGCAGAAACTTGTCTCTAAAAGCAAATTATTAGGCTACTTTAAAAAGCAAAACACCTTGAGTTATGAACAAAACTATCAAGTTTATGTCTAAATTGCATACACATGCTTAATTCTATTCCTGGTGCGTTTTTAATTGCTTAGGCAGTTCTTAGAGAGTAAAATGCGCAATCCACAACATATGTTCTGGATTATTTTTCACAGATTACTTCATAAATTTAAAAAGTTTATTCTTCTCCCAGAGAACCAAAAACCCACCCCTTCAGAGAATAAACCCTAAAAGTGTTATTAAAAGTTCTCTTTTCATTTTAGCACAGATCCTTCTCTTTATTCCACATCCCTCGACCCTGGGCATGGACAGGAGGTTTGGACTATAAACCAAACTAAGCCAAGGTAACCAGGCTCAGCATCTGACTCTCCTGAAGTCCTGCAGCCCTCCCAGCTATTTGAGGAATCTTATTAGGAAAAAAA